>NC_081408.1:392274388-392516888 GCF_030272615.1 Cryptomeria japonica
TTTCCCTTTTCCTTTTGAAAACATCATAGAATATAGAAGGACTTATTTCTTTAATAACCTTTTAAGAAACTTTTCAAACATTAAATTCTGATTACTGGGTTTGGAACCATGGTGGATAACGTGAAACATCTCAACTTCTGATTTTTCACTTGGAAACAAGTTCACCTGATATCTTACAAAAATTTCTGATGTACCTTAATGTGATGGTAGTGCTGAGTTATCAAGCTAGCCTTTTCCAATTGAGGGTCAAAAACTCAAATCATATTTTAACCATTATATACCACCTTGAACGAGTGTAGACAAAGATTTCAAAATTAACCAAATGACAATGAAGTTGTAAATAGCAAAGAATCGAAGTCTCTCAAAGTTTGGCAACATTTTATGCAAAATACACCTTCCTTTTAGAATCTTTGAGAATAAATATATATATCCCGACACAACAAAATGGAAATGAGCGAAATGAAAACAAACAAATAAAACAAAAAGGGAAACAGGCATGCAACAAAGCAAAAACACAACAAACATGCAAAAACCCAAATAAACAAGAAAGCAAATGAAACTAAAAAAAACAACTAATCTACAATAATAACTAATCTACTATATACAATAGGTGAAGCTTCACTGGGGATTAATCAAAGTAGTGCTTGAGGAACTGACCATTGATGGGAAATGGTACAAGTTCTCCAGTCAAAGAGCTTAACCTAAAGGTGTTTTCTCCTAAAATTTTGGCTATTTGGTAAGGACCTAGCCACAACCTTTCAAACTTGTGGTAATCACCTTTCTTCTCCTTAGCCTTATCCCATAACAAAACTAGGTCAGAGATCCAAAAGGATTTCACCTTGGCTCTTTTTTCAAACCATCGCTTAATAATGGTTTGGTGCTTGGCAAAGTGTTGTAAGGTATTAACCCTTTTTCATCAAGTTTTAACAGTTTTAGGAGGTGAACCTCTACCTAATCCTCAATTTCAAGTTCTTTCATAAACTGGAGGATCGGTATTTGTAAGTTGATCGGGAAGATAGGAGTTTGGCCATAAACAAGGTAATACAGAG
The DNA here is from genome assembly GCF_030272615.1 of Cryptomeria japonica. Taxonomy (NCBI): domain Eukaryota; kingdom Viridiplantae; phylum Streptophyta; class Pinopsida; order Cupressales; family Cupressaceae; genus Cryptomeria; species Cryptomeria japonica. The sequence goes on from NC_081408.1 coordinate 392,275,438, forward strand.
AAGTTCCTAGAGTGGCTTTTACTCTAGTTCGATCAACCCATAAAGCGTATCTCAACTGATTATGCTAGTCCCTGGGATTTTTCTCAAGTAGCTTTTTAATGACATCTAGGATGTTCTTGTTCGTAGATTCAGTTACTCTGTTACCTTGCAGATAGTAGTTGGATGAAAATTTCAATATCACTTTATATTCATATAACCATTGCATCAACTGTGTAGAAGTAAAAGTAGGGCCATTGTCACATACCAGAGTGAAGGACATACCAAACCTGGTGACAATGTGTTCTTCAATAAATTTTAAGACTACCTCCGTAGTAGCATTTTGACAAGCAATGGCTTCCGTCCATCGACTGTAGTAATCAATTGTGGTAAGAATGAACTTATGTCTTGTAGACGAGTTAGGATTAATGACACCTACAAAATCTAGTGCCCATTAGGTGAAAGTTCTTACCTCGAACATTGGTTGGAGAGGCATGGTGAGATTCCTCTCTCTGGAAGCTGCAGTTTGGCACGTATGACAGTGACAAACATGCTCATGAGTATCCTTAAAAATACTAGGCTAGTAATATCCAGCCTTCAAAATTTGATGTGTAGTGGCATCTACTGAGCCATGACTTGTACCATACTTCCCATGGAATTCCTCGATCATGTTACGGGCTTCTTGATGATCAAGACGTCAAAGGTAAATACCTTCGTAATTATTTCTATAAAGTTTTGAATCCTTGATCATATAATTGGCACTTTTGAGCCTTCAAGCTCGTCTTTGCGTGGCTGTCAACCCCTTGGGACACTTATTATTCAGTAATATAAAAACTAAATTCATGTACCATGGGTCATGAGTGAATGATTGCAACGTATACTGTTGGCATTGGATTTGAGGGATGTCAGTTGCCATAGATTGAGACAATCCTTGGCCTCTAACTAACTTCATTGGATGCATCTCTAGATCAAACTCTTGTAAAATTTCCATCCATTTCTCTCGACGTTCTCCCATCTCTGACTGCATAAGCAGTGACTTCACCGCTTGACCATGTACAATCGCATAAATTTTACTCCTCAGGATATAATGCCTGAATTTCTTGACTACTCTTACTAACGTGAAAGCCTATTTTTCAAGAGCAGAATATCTCACATCAACACTCTTGAAAGGGGAGCTCATAAATGCAATGGGTTTCTCTTCCCCTGCTTGCCTCTGCATCAAAACAACTGCTCCTGAGTGTAATGAAGCAAAACAATATATGTAAAAGGGAAGAGTATAGTCAGGACTAGTTAATACAGGAGCTTTACCAATTGATTTCTTGATCTAGGCGAAAGCATCTTTTGCTTCAATAGTCTATTTGATCTTAGAATCCTTCTTCATCATTTCATTTAGTGGTTTGACAATCTCTGCAAACCCAGTGATAAATTTTTTGACAAAATTGATCTTCCCAAAGAAAGATCTCATCTCCTTTTTACTGCTAGGCATTTGTAATTTCAGCAACGCTTCTACTCGATCTGGGTCTATAGATATCCCCCTTTCAGAGATTACATGGCCGAGGAGCTTTCCTTCAGCCACTCCAAATACACACTTCTTGGGGTTAAGGGAAATCCCATATCTTCGACATCTCTCTAGAACTTTTTGGAGGTGGTCTGGGTGGTCTTCTCTGACCTTGGAAAATATAGTCAAGTCATCCATATATATAATAATACATTTGCCAATCTTTGAAGACCTTATCCATTGCTCTTTGGAATGTTGCCCCAACATTAATTAACCCAAATGGAATCCTTCAGTACACATATATTCCCCACTTTGTCATAAACGTTGTTTTCATATGATCCTCATAGTTCACCAAAACTTGGTTATATCCAGAATAACCATCTAAAAATGACATCATTTGTGAACCATTGACAATTTGTAGTACCTCATCCAAGGAAGGAAGCAGGTAATTATCTTTTTCAAATGCCTTATTGAGGTTGTGAAAGTCCACACAAAGTCGAATTTCCCCATTCTTTTTCCTTACTGGCCCCAAGTTGGTGACCCAAGTAGAGTGACATACCGGGAAATAATCTTAGCAAAGAGCAACTTTTGTACTTCCTTGAAAATCAAAGGTTCTATCAGTGAATTAACTAGTCGTTGCTTCTGTCTGAACAACTTTATATTGGGTTTTAGGGGTATAACATGGGTGATGATTGATGTGTCAAATTTTTTTAGATCTTCGTACCCCCATGCTATTACATCAATGATCTCTTTCAAGATTTGTAGATTTTTCTCTCTTTCACTTTGAGTACAAATCTTCCCAATATACACAATCTTCTCTTGGCCTTCTGGATCAATATTATTTTGTTTGTATTTCCCAGCATCTGAATGCATTGTTAATCTCTCTTTTACCCTAGGATCAGAGTAAAAAATCCTCTCTAGGGTGACCATACCTTTAGGAATAATGTTTGTAGGTAAATTCAAAATTTCATCATCATTCCCATCATCAAGATAATCTAATCCATCTTTCTCATCAATGATTTATTCTTCAAAAGCCCCTAAATTGGAAAGAAAGGCTAGAATATGGGTGTCATCCTCAAAAACTTGAAAGTGTTTGATGTTATTTGACACGGCAGGTGCGTAGACCAACTCCACTGAAAACTTCTTCAAGGGAGATTGGCTCATTGGCTCTAGTGTACTACTGCCATGACCAACACATCTGATATCCCATTTACCTGCCTAGGTACCAGCTGAATATTGAAAGCATCAAAATCCTCAACCAAACCCCATACTCTATTCCTATATGTTGCTAACCTTTATCGTGACATGCATATTGGCTTCACACTTATTTGACCACCAGTTCAAAATCTTCTTGCACTTTCAAACATTTAGCTCCCTTCTTATGAGAGAAGAGTAATGCTCTAATTAGGGCCTCGTACTCTGTCATATTATTAGTGCAAGGGAATTAGAGTTGGTAGGAGGCTAGAAAGGTTTTCCCTTTTGGGCTTGTTAACTCTACGCCTGCTCCACTGCCTTGCTTGGATCTTGACCCATAAAACTTTAAAAACCATATTTCATCTTTCAGTTTCTTTACATTCTTAGCCTTAAGGTCAGTGATCAGATTAGCTTCCAAAGGTAATTGTTGTCTCTCAGGTTCAAGGTCTTGCAACACCTGAGGTTGTTTAATTACTGGTTGTAAGAGTACTTCAAGGGTGCTAGGAGTAGTTTGTTCTGCTAGAGGCTGCACTTGAGATTGGGTTTCTTCATTCTCCTACTTAGGTGGGATATCCTTATTCTCTTGTTTGGCAATCTCAACCATGAAGATCTCCTTGTTGCATTCTCTTGGCTAGGAAGTTTTACTTATAAAATCCATTATTTGGGGTACTACTCCGTCGCAACCTGGAATTTGAATTTCTTCCATGTTGAGGATATGATCAGCGTCTTCACATGGGACAGGGCTCATCAACTTTGTAATCTCATTCTGACATGGTATACATGACATCTTTGAGTGCTCTGCATGATGTATTCGACACCATTTTGGAAGCAACAAATCTTGTATTTTCATAGTATCTCCCAACAAACACATCCCTTGTTTTACTGTTGTAGCCAAACCTTTGACCCACCCTCTATATGCAGTCATGTCTGCTTGACATAATTGGGGAAGAGCCAGTGCAGAGAAAGTGAGGATTTCATTGACTGTATAGACTCCTAGACTCACTTCAACATATGGCACCTCATTGGGAGCCCCATAATCTGTGACTAACTTCTTCAACTTGGGTTCACTATCAATTTAGATCTGGTTGCTCACCCCCTTCCATGGAAGCCATAAGTATGTAAAATAGGTTGAGAAATACCCTCCCAAAGTTTTTGACCAATCCCTACTGAGGAGCATCCCATATACCTCTGGAATATCCACCACTTGAATGTCGATGTAATGAAATATGAGGGGATCAACACCCAATTGGATGTATACATCTTTTAATTCTCCTATTACATTAACCTCAGTCTTGTCTAGTTGTACCACTTTACTATTTGCACGTACTAGGTTCAGACCAAGCTTTTGACATATAGAGTAGGGCATTACATTTCCTGAAGCACCTAAATCTACCAAACAGTTGTGTAGATTCTTTCCATATATCCTCAAACTAAGTAAAAATGGTGGGTTCTCAATTGCATCACTACTAACATTGGCGTTGACTTCATTTAGGCCATCTTAACCTCATTGCTCTATAACTCTAATAGTTCCAACTTCCTAAGGAGAGTCTTCTTTTGTTCAGGGCAATATCTCAGTACTTCCATTAGGGACATAGTAGTGGCAATCCACTCATCTCCTTGGCAACATCAAATGATCCTTTCAAAACATATTCTTGCCCTTGAGTTTGTCTAGGGAGTGCTCCTTGAAAATCCCGAGGAGGGTGAGTATTGTTGCTTGCATTCACATCAGGAGGTACAAATCCACCCTTCGGGGGAGGTGGCTTTGTTAATGGAACCTTGCCTTGACTCCTAAGATTGTAGTTGTTTCTGGTCTAAAAGGCCTAAGCATCATAGACACATGGTTCACCTTCACCTTTAGCTTGAAACTAGGAATGTGTCAACCAACATTGTGGCATTAACTTTATCAGGTTTGTCATTAGAGAAATATTTTGGTTGAGAATCAACTTGAGCTATCTTTATGATCTTTTTGAACTAGGCATAATTAACCTCAGAGTGTGTAGTTGTATAATGCAACCTACATCAATTAGTCAGTAAATTCATATCAGCAAGGCTAACACTTTGTGTGTTATTTGGGTTATCTTGTGCATCGGGATGATCATGGTTCACCCCATCATTGTTTGGACCTGTGTTCCATTGCCTATTGTAAGGTTTGTTGTTATACCTTTAGTTTTGGTTCTGCTTGTTGTAGTTTCACTGATTATTATATGGTTGGGATTAGTTATATCCTCCTGGAGGGTTCATCTCCAATAGCTCAAATCTGAAGTAACTTGTGAGCTCATTTTCTTTAATGCTTCTACTTCAGCAGATATATGAGATCCTTGAATCTCAAGCATCGTAGTTGAAGGTTGGCTTGATGTGTGAGTAATACCAAACTGTTGATTTCCCCCTTGTACTTGACCAACATATTGCATTTGAGTGGGAACGGTATTGATATTATTCTGCCAAGTCAAATCTTGGGCATCAAACTATTGATTAGCCTAGGGTTGGGATGCATAGATTGGTATCGGTTTCATTATTGGGGCTCCTACAGGTAGAGGCAAGGGTACGCCAGGGAGTTAGTTGTAGTTCCCTTGATTCACTCCTACAGGTAAATTGTATCCAAATCCTCTTGGTGTTTGGTTCAACTCATGATTCATGTTGATTGCCAACGCACAGACTTTTTGCCAAGGTGTCCCTTTGATCTTGAGGAACTCTCTTCTTGATAAACATAGCAGTCCAAGGGTTAATAGCTCTTAGATATTAGTCAATCACTATGTTGGGTGCTACCTAGTAAGGAGCTTGTAACCTCTTGAATGCCCTTTGAAAGCTAGTATTAAAAGTTGTTAAAGGTTCATCTGGTGACTTCTTAAGAGAGGCGAACTAATGGTATAGTATTTCGGGGTCTACATACTCTCAGAATTGATCAATAAAATCTTTCTCCAAGACATCCCAGCCAATGATGGAATTTGTCGCTAGGGTTAAATACCAATTATATTCATTTTCCCCAAGTGAATATGGGAAGAGTCTACATACTACATCTTGGTGTTCAATGTTGTTACGAATGACTGCATCTTTGAATGCTTCAATATGCTCATCAGCCGTCCTGGCCCCCAAATAATAAAATTTGCAGCAAAATTTATCTGGGTTTCTGGGTAGGTCATGTATACCCCCTGGTATAGTTCCTAGTGGTGTGTGGTCTTGGTTAAAGTAGGCCATTGAAGGTGGTGACGATGGACATTGAGTTACAAAAGGTGCAACGATAGGTTGAGGACTAGGGATCAGTTGATCTTCTACGTTGAGTATGGTTGATTGCACTGGTGAGGCTTTTGAGGGTTGTCTCTTAGCTTTGTTCCTCTTTCTCCTAGTGGGAGGTCCTAACTCTACTAAGTTGGATGGTGAAGAAAAACTCATAAGGACTCTATGGAATCTCTCGGGAGAGAAAGAGGATATATGATCCATCTTAGTACCTCAATTCCCTGGTTGAGGAGGTGGTTGTGGATTTTCCTATGGGTTTTCCTATGGATTTTCCTGTGGGAGATTGTCTTTGTGCCTCTTATTATATCTGTATAGCCTTTTGTCTTTCATTGTCCAAGAATTTTCGTGCTCATAACCAATCTTTATAATCTCTTGTACTATCCTAAGCAAGATCGTATAGCTGGGTAAGAATGCCATCTTGCTCGTAGTTGAGGTTAGGTTGCGTAAAGGGTAGAAGTCCATCTCCTGGAAGTACCATATGTGGTTAACCAATGAGGGGACTAGTATAGGACCTCCTTCTAGTGCCAGTTTCCGTTGATGATTGTTTTGACACACCCACCAACAGTCAGGTAGCCAATGTGAACACTCACCATCTCTCCTAAAAAGCAATAAGTTTAGGAAAACTAACTACTCCGAGGTTTCTATAGTTTGGTCATGATGGTGATTGGAAGCCCAATGGTTGATGTGGTTGTACCTATTAAGGGGCCTGTAGGTTAAAACTAAATCCCACTGATCATTAATAACTTAACTTCCTCTTTTTTGTATTTTTATGCTTTTAAGATTCTCTGGAAAATAAAATTGCAAAAGATAAGGAAACAAGAAAACAATAATGAAACTAATTCAATAACAACTTAACAAACTACTCAATTAGTTCCCTAGAATCCAAAATGATTTGATATTATCCAAATTAGCATTCAACAACGGACCTCCAGTAAACCTACAAAGTCAGCAACTTCACAGACTCATGGAAATAATATCACCAAAATATTGTCTACCTCAATAATTCTCATACACCAATTACGTGTGCAATATGATTGATAAAACAATAAACAGAAAATCAAAACACATTGTTAATTCCAAATAATAGACATTACTAGATCACAAGGAACAACTTCATAGAATATATGCGTAGATCAGGCAATCTACAAGATGCTTCTTATATTAATTTCAAAGAATGTGTAACAAAAATAACTCAGTTCATAACAATTTGCAAAATAATCTAAAATTTCTAAGTGGGCCTCAAATCATCAATTTGTGGACCCTTACAAATGAATCAAACTTCTCAATTTATAGAGTTTTCTACCCTACTTTCTAGGAAATAAATCTAATCTAAAATAAGAACTCAAAACTAGGAGTCGCAGTTAACTTGCAAGTTTCTGCCTCTAGACTCTAGTTAACTAATATGAAACAAAGGTTTAGTGAGCACTATGAAGAGCATGCTGTATGAGCCAAGCTTTTGTAGTCATGCAAAATTTTGTTCAAAACTGGAGTAGGAATTGGAGGTGCCATCAGAGTGCCAGTGGAAAAGTCATGCAAAATCTCTTCTCATAAATCCTTCTATCTTTAGTAACTGTAGGTTCATCTTCTACTTCTTTTTATAAGATTTATAATTATTAATAATACATGCAACTTCATCAGCAGGAGGATCAACAACATGCTTGATTCTAAATTTATACTTTCTCAAAATTTCCTCTGCTTTCTCTCTTTTCTTCTCTAATTCCCCTATTGTTTCTGCTGCCTCTTGACATTGGGTGATCAGGTATGTGTATCTATCCATTAATGTGACATCGAACTGAGTTGGAGGTCCCAAACATTGGGCCTCATATGCATCCCACTGATTCAATACTTTCTCTTCCTCCATGACCCCTGTTCAGTTATCCCTAATCCAAAAACTCCTAGTAGATGCTTTACAAAATCCTCATATTTCAAAATTACATTGAGGAGAGAAACTCGAATGTCTGCCACATCCTTCACATACTGATGAAGCATCTTGATCTTCAGTTCCAAAATGTATGCGTAAGACTATAAGTTTTAACAACTATCACCACCCAAAAGGTCCTCCTCCATTATTACCTCTTCTCCTAAATACAAAACTTTACTCAAAATCCAGAATTGTTTACTAAACATCTTGAGATTTCACTCCCATTGCTGAGAAGAAGAAGCTAATGCTCCTCCCACATGTACCGCCTCCTTATACTCCTTCATAGTATTTTGGAATACCAATCTAATTTTTGAGGCATTTATTTGGGCCCACGACTTTGTTGTAGTAGCTACCTGCCTTACCTCCATTAATACTTTTACCTCTCCCTCTAGGAGTAATGAAGTTGACAGTAGATTATCATTCCTGCAAGTATGTAATGGCTTTCCCATCTCTATCAGCAGTTGTTTGTACTTCTCTAGCTGTGTTTTAAGCTCTATGTGGGAGGTATGTTCTTTCTCTATTTGTCCCTTGACAACACTAGTGGAAAGTTCCAAAGTATCCAACTCTCCCCACTTCTTTTGGTTTCCCAATTTTACTTAAGATACTTTGTATTTTGGGTAGGCTTGACCCTCTATGTGAAGTGGAACTGCCACATCCATAACCACTTCACCAGAACATGTTCTCGACAAATTATGTACAACCTTAGGTTTCTTGACCTTTCTTGGTTCCTCCATGATTGCTTGTTGTAGTGTAAATTTAGGTAGCTCTACTTTCCTTTTATTCTTCTCAAAAGTGAATTTGAGCCATTGTGGTATATATTTATCCTTGTCACCTTGATGTGACACTATGTCAGCAGTTACAATATGGATGTCTGCTTGTTCTTCTGCTTCATCCTTCTCTTCTACTTCTGTCTATTTAGGATCTTAAGGCAAAGCAACTTGGTGGCCTAGATTAGTTTGGAGAGCCATGTTAACATTCAGCTATTGTTGCTTATGCAATTCTCCCAACTTATCACCGACCTCTTCTCCAAATGTCCTTCCCTCCTTATCTATTTATGTCATACCTTGCCTGACAGCTATATCCTTAAGGAGGTCTTCTTGGTCTTGAGGGGTTAAGACTAATATTTCATTCAACAAATCTTTTGCCTCATTTCGTTCTTTCTCCCCTCCCATTAGTTGTTGCTCTTCTCCCTATTCTTCTTCCTAATCTAAATCAGTCTCAATATTATGGACACTTACAGTTTCTATGGTGGGTATAAATGCTTGTGTCTTGGGCAGTACTGTGGTTGTATCAACCGGTGGTGGCATTGAAGCATTGGCAATTGAGACCTGTTTCATAGTTGTTGGAGGTGGTCGAGTGGGCACATCTTCATCTATTTCTGTTTCTCCTTCTTCCTCTTGAGCCCCTTCCCCTACAATTTGTCCTATAGTTGTCCTTGGTGGAATAACTTCAGCGAGTGGGACAACTCCTAATCCATATGATACTCCCAAGTTTGCAGCCTTCTTGAATAATTCAGATTTTCTCATCAGCACATGAAGCTTTTCCATTAAGTCATTAGTGTTATCTTTAGGCCCAACTGCTTCATTTGGGTCAGTGGATGTATTTTTCCTTGAGCTTGATCTTGTCTTGCGATCATATTCCTTATAACCCCTTGATTGGGGCACCTCTGAGGTGGACTCTTTTTGCTTCCCCTTTGAAGCACTTGGCCTAACCCTTAAACCGAGCCACTGTTTGGTCCTATTAATGACCGCTTGGGAGACTTTGTCTATATTAAGATCTTCATGTGCAGACCACCTTATAGGGGAGAGAGCCTTTTTATCAATTCTCGTTGTTTGTGTGCAACATCAAGCAAGTCTCCATCTCCCCTCAGGTCTTTAGGGAGATTAGTTTCTATTTCAAAATCCCTTATTTGGTGTACAGATAATCTATTGTAATTCTTCTCCCTTACTTCAAAACTATCCTGGAGGTTTGCCCTAAAATCCTCCAATATGGGCTTATGTCCCTCATATGCTTTAGGCATAGTTTGCTTGAGTTTCTCGTGGGGATCATAAAATTCCCTAGCATAATCTAACTCCTTTAAGTTTAAATCTTGGAGCTCTTTCTCTACCATCTTTTCTACCTGTATCTTTGAGCAATAGAAATACCCAATGGACACTAAAAAATCAATCCATGTTTTATGCTTGGATGATAGGAGGGATTGAAGGCCTAGCAGCTACCTAACATACTCTAACAAGATGATTCAATCATTGTAGTACCTTGGTAACAGCATTACCCCCTGTAAACCTACTGACCCTTATGCAGGTGGAGCATTGGTTTTGAATAAACCAACACGCCCATTCTTGGATGATGGCCATGGCCTCTGGACTAGTCCTGTATCTTGTGTCTCCAATTAACTTAATGGTTACGGGGAAGAGGAAGGCATCATTAATCCTTTTGAAGTGTTCCTTTGCATTAGTGAAGTTGGGAATAATATTCCTAGACCTTCTTTTGGCCTTCTTTGTCTCCAAGCTGACCTTCCACCTGTAGGCCTATAAATTTACCTGCTCTTGCAGCCACCCAGATGACATAGGAGGTGAAAAATAATTTCTTGGTCAGGTGGACCTCCTTCATATGTCTACATATATTATCAGAAAGGATTTGGGCCCAATCTAAGTATTGTTTCCCTATGAGGATGGTGGTAATGAATTGAAACATCCAGGGGTGAAAGTGTTTGTAGTCAGGCCTGCCAAAGGCCCTACTCAACATGATGATTAGGTTTCTTTGAGGCTCTTTGAAGTCTCCCCTCAGTATTTTCATGGCCTTTAAGCCTATTTTCCTCTCCTCTTCTAACCAATTTTCATTCATGTGCCTCTTGTTTGAGGTCACATCATTGTTCCATACACTCAAGGCCTCCTCTTCAGTTGAGAGGAATATCTCATCTCTGGTGGGGATGCCAAACACAAATCCCAGCATATCCGAGGACAAATCTATTACTGTTTTACCCTGTGCGTTTGTGCATTTCCTGGTATCAGGGTTATAGAATTGGGTGATTGTCATAATGAACTCCGGAACCTATACTGACTGCGGGAAGATGGTAGCCTCCACTAGGCCTAATCTCTTTATCCTTCTTAGTGGGGCTTCCAACCTTGGTTTATCCAATTGAGTCTTAATGTCTTTGATCTCAATGTGTCTGACCTTGGTATCTGTAACCCATTTGATTTGGTCATCCAACTTTGAAACATAAACTTGCCCCTGGTAATGGTACTTCATGGTTGCAAGAAGTCAGTTAATGTCTTTGCCTCTCTTGCTGTAAGTTGGGTCCATCTAATCGCTTGAATCTACAAGAAGGAAACAAGTGTTAATCCCTTATACAAAACATGAAAAACTTCATTTACCTTAGGACTTCGGGGTTCCGGGGTAGATAGCTTTCTTTAAAAAAAATGACCTCAAAACTCTAGGGTTCCTGGGTTGCTAAGATTTCAAACAAAAAAAAGAGATCATAACTTTGAGGTTCCAGGATTGAGATATGAGGGTCACTTTGGGACTCTAGGGTTTCGGGGTCTCGGGTTGGGTGCACTAGATACCAAAAAGGCCTTAAACAGGATGGTCTCAAAAGAATGAACCTTGGAATTTTGGGGTTCCGCGGTTCTGGGGTCTGTGGAAAATCAAAAGGTCAATCCGAAACTCCACAATTCTAGGGTTCCATGCTCATTTTGGGTTAAGCACAAGACCAACCTTGGAACTCTGGGGTTTCAGAGTTCTGGGGTTGGGAAGAGAAACTAACCCAAAACTCTAGGGATTCAGGGTAAAACTAGGACACGCAAGGAGACAAAAAAAAAATGACAAACAAGAAAAAAATGCTAGACAAGAAGATCTAACTTAGAAGACAACAAAGAGGGCAAGAAAAATCACCAACCTGGTGAGAAAAATTGCCCAAGAACGTGAAAGGAGTTCGGAAGGATGAAGGCATGAAGTCTGGAGGTTGAAGGCAAGAGCTTTGGAAAGTTGAATGCACAAATGAGCTTTGAAAAGTTCATTCTTCCTATTTATAACCCCCCTGAACCTCATCCATACAAATACCTAAAACAAGACCTCGGGACTCTGGGATTCTGGAGTTCCGGGGTCAACAAAAAAAAACCTCCCCTCAGAACTCCGGGGTTCTGGGGTTCTAGGGCGCACAAGGACAAGCAAAAAAATGATCAAACTCAGGAGTCCGGGGTTCTGGAGTTTTGAGTTTGATGAACAAAACATACCTCGGGACTTTGGGACTCTGGGGTGCCGAGGTAGACAAACAAAACACACCTCAGGACTCCAAGACTTTGAGGTTCCAAGGTAGACAAACAAAAAACACCTTGGGACTCCGGGACTCCGAGGTTTCGAGGTAGACAAAAGAAAGCAGACAAGACAAGGCACCACCTCAGGAGTCCAGGGTTCTAGAGTTCCAGGATAGGTGCACACCAACAAACAAAAGAGACCAACCTCAGGACTCCGGGGTCCAACGTAAAAGGAGAAAAACTCAAAACCAAGCAACATAAAGAAAAAGAGGGACCCATATTTTCAACACAAGGAAACTAATGGGGTTTAGGTATGTAGGGCATAACATGTCTCCTGTTAGGGATCCAGAGGAAGACGTGCCAATTGAAGAGGATATGAGGCAGCTAGCCTATAAAGATTTTGTGTCAGATGATGATTTTGTAAAGTCTTCAGAATTTAAAGCTTTTTTATATAAGATAAAGGGTAAAGTAGTCAGGGAAGATGCAAGAGGGGTGAATGCCTGCAATGAAAATTAGTTGTTGGTCACCTTGAAAGGTGAAGTTGAGTAACAATTGAGTCAGATGATCCCCAAAAGAGGGAGGAAGCTACTTGAGGATGCAAGTGTTTTGATATTTCCCAGATGGGATTTAAATTCAGCTTTGGTGTTTGATAGTTTCCTCCATGATATTGATGGTAAACTTAAATTGTCTTCAGAATGTGCAACCCAAGTCTATATGGGTTCCATGTATAATCCTGATGAACACTCCATGTTAATTTGGTCTCTCTACCCTCCACATAAGAGACCAATAATTATTGATACTTAGAAAGCTTTTGGGCACATCATGACAATGAAGGTAGGAGAGATAGATCCAATTGTCACTACTGACCTGGGTGTTAATGTTGCCAAGCTCAATAAAGCCCAAATTCAGCTGTTGTTGAAAGAGAATAACTTTCGTAGGGTAGAGAAAATCAGATTGAGTAAAGAAATTGATCATTTAAAAGAATTACTAAAGCAAAAAGAGCCACAAAAATTGTTAACACAAGGTGAAAGCTCAAAGCCACAGACTAAAGCCAACAAACTTAAGGAAGAAATTTTCTAGCTCCAAGCCCAACTAGAAAGCATCAAGACTGAGACACTATTTACATTTCTTCAAAAAAGGTATACCAACTGGATGGATAAATATTGGGAAATTTACTCAAAGAACTAGTCAATCATTGAGGAGCATGAAAGGTTAGAGAAAAAACTTCATGACAGGCTTGAAGAGATCCAAGGAAAAGATGAGGTGAATTCAGATGTTGTCAAAGATTGTGAAGGATTGATTAAGGCACATGAAAAGTATCTAGAAGCATTAAGATGAGAAGGTGCTGATTTTATAAGTGATGGATCAAATGGCATCCCACCCCTGCTCAACAAATATGGAGACTAGGAAGAAAATATGGATTGGATTTGAGAGTATCAACATGTACTCAAGGATGCTATGAAGGCTTCCAAAGTTGGAGATACTGACATGGTGGTGGATTTTGTTGAGAACATGGTGACAATGGAGATTGAAGCAAGAGATACAATACATGACTGTGACACCCATTACAACAAGGAGTATCTGGACCATTTGACCAAATCACACTTGTGCTTAACTAGATAATCATTAGGCTCCTTTTAAGTTATTCTTTTAGTTTATTTTCAAGAGACTCTTTTAAAGGGTTTGACCCTATGATATGTTATAAATATTTGATGTAAGCATTTGCAAAAAAAAAGGGAGAAGTTACAAGTTAGTTGGACATTATCAACAATTTCATGTTTCAAAGAGAAGACTTTATTTTCAAGATAATATATAAAAATCAGTTTTCTTATTTGCACTTGTGCTGTGGATATTTTTATTTCAAGTCAGTTCTCTATTGTTATTATCTATGGTTGGTGATAGCTTCTCTAAATCTTTGTGTGAAGAAATTGTATAATAGTTCATAGTTTGATCATCAAGATACATCTGAGAATCATGTGGCCTATTGTGTTTTGTTTAATTGGTCTTTCAAAAGGAAAGTTAAATTCAACTAAACTAACTATGAAGAATATCATACAGTTTATATGATAGTTATCTGTTATTTCTTTTCAAGCAATTGAAGGCAATGTAAAATGTATTCTAATTAAAATCTATGACCATCTTATAATTACCTTTCACTTTCCTCAATCTACCTTTCCCCATCAAGTACTCCCCTTCAAATTTGTTAATGGAGTTGGGATCCCAAATGCGATCTACATGGATCTTTGATGTTAATTTAGGAAGATACTCAATAATGTACACCATGGTCTGGTATACCATATATCCCTCCACCATAGAACCCTTAGGACGTGCTCTTTGTCTAACCAAATCCTTCAAAAATTTCAAGTGTCTCTCAACCATCCACATTGAACTTGTGTGTATAGGTCCACACAATTCAATCTCCTCAACTTGGTATATGAGGTAGTGTTCTTGTGCATTGAAAAATGTCAAAGGTAGACACTTTTGCATTTCACACATTAGACGAGGAATTTTTCTCTTCCAAAAATTTATATCTTCTTTATGGATTTATTTAGATGACAACCATCTACAAGTGATTCAAGGCACAAATATATTTAACAAGATTTAACAAAAGTATTCAATATATGACATAGCAAGTAAAACAAATGGCAAATATAAGATGTATACAACAAATTGAACAAATATCACTACTTACCTCATGTATTTTCCAAGATCATATATAACTTTCTTGACATTGTTGTCAAAGTTGTCTAGGAGAGATAGAGGTAGAATGTACTACAACAATTATAAAATGATCTTTTCATTATTTTTCCAAAACTAGTGAACATAATACACTAAAAAGTGCATGCAATATACAAATACATATATAATATGCTAGAATAATTACCTTAATGAAGGTATACCAATCATATGTTTTCATCCCTGACCCAAATTCACCTTTCTTTGTTATGATATTGTTTATGTTCACGGAAAATCCTATGGGAAATCAATTTTTTCTTATACCTTATTTTATAACATTGCTTTGTTCCTTCGTCAATAACTAAGGAAGGGCGCTTCTATTAATTTGATCTCCATCGCTATTTTATTGAATGACATTTTTCATTGCATGATTGGCTTCCTGAATGTCACTAAAAATTTTGACATTTTTTTCTCTTTCATGCCTTCCATCCAATATTTCCATAACGTTTCTGTTATATTATTTTCGATATGCATTGTATCAAACAAATGCACAATTTGTAGTTGCTCATAGTAGGTCAAGCTACTAAATTGTTTGGGATAACTTTTCATTCTTTGTGGAAGCCGACCACTAATACCTTGACGACCTTCATGAAGCATATAAGTTAAAAAATTAACAATGACAATCATTGTCAATTACAACATGAGTAAACAAAACACAATATAAAAATATAAATTCCAAATATATCATGTATGATAGATAAATAATTTGATCCGATGTATAACCTTGACGATTAATTCTATTATATTCCAAATTCCACAGGCGAGGTGTCATTCTTCCTGGTTTTGATGCAGTCTCTTCTTTCCCATTGAAAATATGTTTTTCAGTAGTTTGATACTTATGATTTCTATGGAGGAAGTGCCTATACTCACCAAACACCCGCTTTCCTAAACTTGTTGCATGACAATATTTCATCTTTGGACTACAAACTGGACATGCAAATTTTCCCTTTGTTTGAAGACCTGCAAGATCATATATAATTGGATTAAATATGTCATTTTTTATAATTACATATAATATAGATACTTCATAAAATTAAATATCATTAAAGTGTAGTCGAACGTTATAACTTATCACAAAAATGTGTTAGCCCTAGAGCATCATGAATTGTCCATACAAGCATTACATAGAATTGAAATTGTCTTTGTCCTATTGGTCTTGAGACATCATACATAGTGATGTCGTTCCATAACTTTAGTAACTCATTGATAAGAAGATCGATATACATTCATGTCTTTAACTTGGTACTTAGCTAGTTGAATGGACATAAATATTACATAATTATTATAACCATTTTACTGCAATATATATAAATTAATGTACATGACTATTAAATGAAAAAATTATAAGTCATTATGCAACAAATAAGACAAATGAGATGCTACTACGTTAAAGAAAATTGATGTAAACAAATACCGGGAACAATAATTGCCAACATTATGTGCTCTCTCTTTATTGACATCCATGGAGGAATACTATTGTTGATAACAAAAACATGCCACACCAAGTAAATAGATCTCAGCTCTCCAAATGGATTGACACCATCCACTGCCAATGAAAGCCTGAGATTACAAGGTTCTTCTTTAAAGTGTGGCCATTTTTCCTCCATGTCCCTAAATGCAAAACCATCCGCAGGCATTCAAATAATGTCATCTCCACTCCTATTCTATGCATGGTAATCCATAAATTATGCTAAGGTTTTGCACCTAAATAATCATTGCATACGTGGAATAATGAGAATATAATGAAGAACCTTGCGAGGCACCTTTTTTGTTAGTTGATCATATTGATATCTACTGATATGACATTTTGGGCATTCTGTTGCAAATTCATGTTGTTTATGATATATAATATGATCATTAGGACATGCATCTATTTATTGATACTCCATTCCAATATCTTTCATAATAGCAGATAAATCTCGGTATGAGCGAGGTAAAATATTTGATGGTGGTAACAAAAAATCACCTATCAATCTACAACAAAAAAACAATTTGTTAATATAAAGAATACTAATGGTACATATTTCATCCTTTATTTACTAGTGATGAACTAACAACAAAAATAGATGAAAAAAGATGACATATATGACATACCTTAACATCTGTGATATTTCTATGTTGGATAAACCAAATTCATAACTTTCAAATCAACACCAACAATACATCAGAGAGGAGTTGTTTCAGAGCCTTCATAAAGGGGCTCGTATGCCTTCTCAAGTATAGGTAAATCATGAGCATCATCAAAGTCCTCTCAATTATCATGATCAGCTGCACCACTAAATGTGTCATGGATCAATGTATTTGTACCATCATCTTCAACTATGTTTTCTGGTGCATGATCATCTTCTTCCATAGGATTATTAACTCCATCTTTGATATTCACAACACCATGTTCCTCTGCTTGCAAAACCACATTCTTTGGTCTGTGATAATCCATATCATGTGCCCTAGGGAATCCTTCCTTTATAATAATGATTAACACAAATAAACCATGATCATGATCAAGTGATTTTTTGTATATATAAAAAATGTTAAAAAGATATAAACATTTACAAATTCAATCAATATAAAGACATATAATGAATATCTTACCAATGGACGATAATCATGCCCCCTTCAACATGACCATGTTGCCTACAATTTTTCTCATCTATTGTGATTAAAAGTCTTCTCATCTTTAAGCCCTTTAAATTATTGCAAGGACAATAAAATTTATTATCACCCTTTCTTTTCAATCTAGCCCACAATCTAGCAATTACTTTTTCATTTTGTTCTGAAATAATATTATCTGAGATGATTTTTCTTTACCAAGCTCCCAAGTATATGCAAATTTGATTACAATGGATCAATCTGAAGAGTCAACCACATAAGTGCATACATATAATTTGACATAAGGTAAAAGACCCTCAAAGGTCAAAATCCCCTAATAAGGGTCCAGAATCCCAAAGGATCAACAACCCCTATTTTGAGCAACAACTCAGTTGAATTAAAATGAAGATCATTTTTTTTTACAATGAAGATACCTTGTTACAAATAATATTTTGTAACTCTCAGTTGTACTCTACACCTCTCCCTCTTCTACATTCTTTGTTATCAACTCTTTGCTCTGAACTCTTCACTTTCCTCTATTTTCTATTCACTGCTCTCTACATCGTGCTATGCATGCATTCAGTGTTCTTATTCTCTTTCCTGACTCTCTATTCTCTTCTTCTCTCTCTTCTCCACCCTCTAAAACACTTCTTCTTTCTTCTCTACCAATTCTACTCTCATCATTAATTGTATTACCGAATTTACTTTTTGAGAGACTCTTCCTCTGTATCATAAAACTTCCACTAATTCCTGAGTTAATTTTTACTTCTCTGGATGTAAAAGGATTCAAGATATTCCATCTACCCTATAGAATGATAGCCACCAACATTAATTAACACTATTCCTTCTTTTGGTTCAAATTTTTGTTCAGATATGACCAGGCTCCCAACTACCATTAATTCTAGTATATTCATGCAAAGATTCTCTATCACCAATAAATCTCTTTCTTAGATAGAAATTAAGAATTCCATTTGTGTTTTACTTGCCACATACTCAAGATCTTCTTTTCCATTAATTCTTCCTTAGTCAAAATCCCCTACTAAGGGTCCAAAATCCCCTACACAGATGGTAGTTATAAATGCTTTTTTACAAGCATTAGCTGCACTAGGTCACAATTATGGATAAATTGTCGAAATCAATTTTATTTATCAAAAAATATTGGTCGTAATTATAAAAAATGCTAACCATATACCCGTCAGCCCATAAGTTAAAGGGAATGTTGAAATAGCAATGAAAATCATGAAGCGTCGCAAGATCGACGAACATCAGGAAATAAATGAAATAAAAATAAAAATTTCGCACAGGTACTCGACAATACAAATAATTATTGGACTTTCATCAAAATGCTTCTTCGGATTTTCAGTCAAATGAGTTACTGTATTCATTTCCTTCTTTTTTATTTACATACATTTTATTTTGTTGTCATCTATTAAGTTGTAAATAAGTGCATCATTTTTGTATACTATTTGTAAGTATCTGAACTCATTCTATGTATAGGAAACCACCTAATGGGTATTTAAAAATATGCACCTTACTTTCAATCAACATTAGTACACCAACCCCTTATTAAGTCAATGTAGATCTAAATGATTGTGTATATGTAGTTTATCTTACTAATGAGCATAATTTACAAAATTTGTTGTATATAATGGAACCATATTATACATGCATCACAATTTATTTTGGGATAAAGTGAGTATTCAAAGGTTGTATTGGAGTTTATATATACATATTTAAAATCAATAAAGATAATTATTCAATAATAGTGCAGCATAATTCAAATACTCCAAAGGAAGAGGATATGCCAATTATGCATGTATATTTATTTAAAATTAGAGTAGCTATCATGCAACCATTTTTCTATAGATTTACATCAATTAATCTAATATAAAATCAAGAGGGCTATTAAATAATGTGATGCACATCCTTCATACATGAGAGGGTGGGGGTGCCTTCAAGGCTTGAGCTCTCGCAATAACGATAATCCCATAATCTTTCTCTCTAGTCTTACTAAACTTGGAATCTTCACTATAATGTCCCCTACTAGGACTCAACCTAATTTTCCCTAAAATTATGCAAATGCCTGGAAATGGAAATTGTTATCTCAGTATCCTAATCAACCAAGTTAGTATCATGAGATAAATAAACACATAAAATAATATTGAACAAATGTAGTTCAGATTTACTATTGTAACATCTAAAATATACATATAGAATTCCCTTTGAAGTTCTATCCAACCAACTCATCATCATTAGGGAGCACCAATTGGGAGACCATACAAGCCGCCTCGAGCCAATTCACCCATCCCAAGAGCATGGAATGACAATCTCCATTCTCGTCTCCCAGCCCCACTTGGGGTGTGTCTAACAATGTGGCTTCCAAACTGCTTGTAATCATTCTTATGTATCATACCTCCCCTCCAAAATGAGATAGTCTAATAGATAGGAATTCCTTAAGGTAATTGTCATATGTATTACATATATACAGGAAGAGTTATGGCAAAGATATTAATATCTACATACACATGGGTTGCAGACTTAGTATGTTGTAGTCTAAAATAGTAATCTAATATGATCGAGTGCTAAGTACTTTCCAATCTCTTTCTGATTGATGCTCAGTACTCTGAAAATATCTTGTTCTTAGATGGTTTATAGGTAATTCAATTGAATAAATAAATAATTATTTAGATTAACTACTTTCAAAATATTGAAAGATTATATATCAAATATCATCATTATATTTCATACCACAAAGATGATTAGGACACAAGACTGTTGTAACACAAGAATATTATATTATGAATATCGATTCCTATCTACAACTAATTTCTTTAATGAGCGTAGATAATTATTTTTGATCTTATTTGAATTCTTTATTCCCATCCTCAATGAGTAAGTCCTCCTTTGTAGTCCTTAAGGTAATTATAGAGTTTTCACCTTTACTATGAATATCTCTCTTCCTAAAGAAGGACATTTTTTAAATTAACTATTGTATCTTATTATTCCAATCAAATCTCCTTTTTTATTGTTTCTACATTTATTCCAAATCTAAATTTTGAACCTTTATTGATGCCCTTCTCCAAGAAGGGGGGTCCGCCTTATATAGTCCTCAATATGGGACAAAGGGTCACAACTAAAATTAAATATTACATCCTTTTCAAATAGAGACGTCTCTTTTAGTCAAAGTTATCCTTTCACTAACCACTGTGTTGAGCAAATGATTTTTGAAGATAATCATATTAACTCTAAACAGATCATCAACCAACATCTGTTTATGTCTTCTTAATCATGGTGGGGCATGATGGTTAGTGCCTTATGGTGAGAGTAAGATAGTTGTAATGGATGGAATATAACTTTTATTAAGGTTGCGATTTGAAAATCTTTTTGGTAGGCCAAGACACTTCAACTAATTGGAAACTCATCTCTCAAATATCAAAATTGGTTCCCTTTGAAAAATCACTACTCTTAATATTTCCTTTGTCCAAGATAACGATAATATTCTAAGGTTACTAATGTTGCAATTTCTCCTAATATTTGGGGACATGACATTCCACACATCTCAAGATTGCTTGTCCTCAAGTAAGGATTAGTTAATTTCTCAATAGGAAATGGCTTAGTCTTCACAATAGTCTAACCTTTTTTGGAATAGTCTTTATGAAAGTCTACTTCATAATTTATCTTTCATTGTGCTACTTTGATAGTATGACAAGTTACAATTTGAAGGCATTACATATACATCTGTAGATAGATTGCCTTTATTTCATGTAGCATAATTAATTGTATCTTCATACAATTTCATCCTTACCTATACCTCACTTTGGTACTTCATCTCTCTACGTCCGATGCTTGTTCTGATTATGCTCACACCACCTAAAAACCTACCATTTCATCACCTTCCCTGCCTTCTCCAAGTCTAAGTCTTGATTCTCAAGACCCAAATTTGGTACTCACAAAGGTCATCTCAAGTGAGTAGGAAATTTGATCTCATGTCGGCCTACTCTAGAAATTCAATTAACTTTTAGGCAGTCAAGTATAAAAGGAGGTCTACCCCTCTCATTTTAAAATCTAAGCTATTTGATGATCCTAATTACACTCTAGCGAATTTAATTTAAGTGAGAAAACACTTAGACATTCATCAAGCATTGGAAAAGAAGTGAAGTTAAGTTCAATAATTCAAGATGGTATCCATGATCAACCTTCAATGAAGACATTTTACATGAAACCCTTTTAAAACCTAATTTTATTAATCTCCAAAATAATAAGATAGAAAAAGGTAGTTAGATCCCCAAAATTGTGTGGCATTATATGATTCTTCACAACATCATATTGGATTATAATTCTCCACTATTTATGTCATGATATCCTAATAAGTAGAGGGATAGAATGTACATAGATAAGAGATGCACTAGAGATTGAGAAAATAACATGTAGATCATAGAGAGAATAAAATTTATTTGAGTTATGTATATAATATTAATATTGTGATTTATAGGCCCTTTAAGGGGCTTAGTTGGGTTCAAACCAACCGATTTGAGGAGTCTGTGAAATGGGAAAGACCATTGGAGGGTTGATTGAAAGTAAATTTTGACAGGGCCTTTAAAGGCAACCTGGGACCTTTGGGGGAAGGATTTATAGTTTGGAATTGGAAAGGGGATACTTTGGCCATTGGGGCCAAGGGGTTGGGAAATGGATCGAATAACTTGGTTGAAGTATCAATAACCCTTCTTGTTGTTAGGATGTGCAAGATGCTTGGCGCTATGAAAGTGCACTTAGAAGGTGACTCTTTAATTATCATCCTTGCTTTAATGAAGAAAGGTTTAAATGCATGGCACTTATAAGGGTGGATCCATAATATCTTAGAGGAGTTGGAAAATTTTGAAGAAGTCCAATTAATCCACATTAAACATGCTTGCAATGCCGAAGCAGACGCTCTTTCCAAGTGAGCTCTCACCTTTAGGGAAGTGGGTGATTTCAGGTGAGAGGATTTTCGTAATGTCAAACTAGAGGTGGAAGCAGACATTCTTATTAATGACATCACGAATGAAGTGTAGGGTGTCAGAAGTTAGGGAAAGGATGGTGGTGTTTGAGTGTTGTGTGGAGTCTTGGTTGTGATGCCTTTATCATTGCATGAGTAGGCATTTATTTCATTTTCATTATCTTTGAAGGATTGGTATCAAGGCTTTTTATCCAAAATCAGATCTCTGTGAAGTTCTTGTATGCCATTTCGCTCTGTAGGGTTACGGTCCTGAAACACATATGGAGGCCAATTTCTCTCTAAGAAGTAGGTGACAAATTTTTGCTTTTTTTGAAGACATTAACATTGGCTAGCTTCAAAAGTTGTTCAAATTTCATGATGAATTGCTTGCACAGAGCGTAGCATATGTGGTTGGGGGGGCTTTTAACCAACTCAAATTCTATTTTAAATCCATAATGGATATTTGTGCCCTTATTATGGCTTGGGATATGGATTTGGGCAAGGAAATGACAATGGTGAAAAAAGTTATGGAGACAATCATTCATGAGGACTACCTGATAGGTCTGGATTCCTTTTTGGAATGGGCAGAACTGGGAGTGGGTTTTGATGCCCGTGAGGGTGTAGAGGATGAAGTTCAAGGTGGCAATGTGGGTTTATTCCCATTTTTGAGGTGGGCAAAAGGCATGTGCATATATCACCACTCTCAAGAGACAAGAAGGGGTTGGGATACCCTCAAATTGTATGTGGAAATCAAAGACATAGAAGATGTCATTGCGTAGGTGAAGGTGGAAGTGGAGCAAGAGCTGAGATGGATACTACGACCAAGGCCAGTAAGGTCACCTAAGAGAAATGGAGCCAAGGTGGCGAGAGGCAACCACTAGAGGAAAGTTCAATGAGTTATCATTTTCTGCTTTTACGGGCAAGATGCCCTATTTTGTATGGTGGTTTTCTAATCCATTTTTAGTGTCTATAGATGTTACTAGTTGGATGGGTATCTAGTTGTTTCAAGCCATTTTGGTGGGTGGTTTTTTTAGTACGGTTTTAGCTTTTTTGGATTCCAGGTTTAGACAAACTTTACTATGTGAACATTATTTTGAAATTCAATAATATATAAATTATTACCGAGCAAAATAACAATATTGTGATTTATAAAAATACCATGTGAATATGTATACGCCCTTCTTAGAAAAAATTTTCTATTCTAATTAAGCAAATACAAGTATTCTTTTTTCATTATGTTATCTCTAACAAATGTGAAAGATACACAAATCTATATACATGATACCAAGCTTATTCCAATGTTTGATTTTGTTCCCAAGGCCAGAGTTAACTATATTGGCCCTAGTGTATTACTATATTACTAGACAACAATGTCAATATCAATAGAACATGGTGGATGTAAGAATATATAATTTTTAGAGACTAGAGAAATACATTACATAGTTAAAAAAAATATTTTGAATCAAAGATAATAATTTTTGGTGCATTTTCCCACACCCACTTTGACCTTGTGTTCTAAGGACAAAGGAAAATGCTATTTTTTTGTTTAATATATATCCAAATTCACTCAAGTGAACACCTAAGAAAGTAAGGTAGTAGAATAAAATTGTAAACCATGGACAATGGTGGTTGGGTTATTATTTAGTCCACCATTCCTTTGTGATAGTTTGGGTATTTTGGGGTCTGACTAGTTTTGGCACAAAGAAATATAGGTTCCTAAAATGATAGAAAGGAATATTTAATCCTTGGAAAAAGGATCAACCATGATTATAATAAGTTTAAATAATAGGGGTTTTAATTAAAGAGACAATCTAGGGAAGTGGGAATAAAAGGAAGAAGAGGTATGAAAATGTAATAAGAAAGGAACCAAGAATAAAATAATGGAAGAGGATGAGAAGCTTAATAAGTAATGTAATGAGAAGGTAAAAGGCATTTTTTAAGACAATATTTGTAAGAAAAAGAATATAAAATAGAGAAGAGAAAAGGGGAAAAGTAGAGACAAAAGAGAGAGAAGAAAACATAGGGAAATGGGACCTATAGAAAAAGTAGTCACAATAAAATTGTGTATATATAATAACACTACTAGTTAGCCTATATGATCCACTTAGAGCCTAGAGTATGGATATTATATATATATATATATATATATATATATATATATATAGAGAGAGAGAGAGAGAGAGAGAGAGAGAGGTATGGTGGAATAGAAGAATATTCTCTAATAATTATTGTAAGCAATGGTCAAAGTAGTGATAATAGGGTAAGATATTGATGGGGTTAGAGAGAGGGAACTAGTAGAGACAATAGAACAAGAATTATCTTTATATCCCCTTCGATGATAAGAAGAGAAGATATATAATTATAATATTGTGAGGATAGAATGGTACAATTAGGAGTGTAAGCACATGGGGCATACTAGATTGAGGTCTTATTTAACAAAACTGTTGGTGATAGCCCAATACAATTTCTATAAGTAGAGGTGGAGATAGAAGAAACTATTATGGAGATAAGTTATATAATAAGATAAGAAAGATAATTTGAGATTGGAGTTGAAGAATAAAGAAAAGAAGGTTGAAGTAGTGATGAAGATAACCTTGCCCTAAACTAGATATTCGAATAAAAAGAGAAAGAAACAAATGAAGCAAGATATATGAAGTGATGTGAAGAGAAATTTATACACATCTTTAAATAAAAATGGATACATAAGAATATGAAAGCCCCTAAAATACCCAATGCAATTTCATTGCTATAGAGAACAATTACAATGTACATGAAGAGAGGAGCTAGAGATAATAAAAATAAAAAGTATTTGGAAAAGTTGTTAGACATATGAGAGAGGAAAATAATTGTGACAAGAATTAATCATATCTTTTAAGAGAATTTTTAAAAGAGATACCAAGGCATAAGGGTACATGATGTTCCTATGTCAATCAATAGGACAATGAAAATCATGTGGAATTAGAGGAGTTAATAAAATCATAGTAATATTGGGACATAATTATATAGATCATTGCCACATAAAGCACTAGTATCAAGAAGGATGGACCTCCCTCTATTTGTTAAGGATACAAAAGACATTGAGGAATATTTGTTCTTAATGGAGAATTCATAGCACATAGATCCCAAAGTTAAAATCAATTTTCTCAAGGCATTATGAGGTAAGGTTCTCAAATGACAAAGTCCTCGACATACTTTAAATATATAAAAAAGTTGTAATTTGTGTTCAATAACAACTAGTGTAATCCAAAAGCATCCACAAAGTGTGATAAACGCGATAGAGTTGGTTAAAAGGGAAAAAGAGGACCTAATAAAATCATAGGACAAGAAAATCAAGGCAATTGTAAGAAAGTTAAAAATAGTCACTAAATCAAAGGATGGGATGGTTGATTTTGATTACCATATTTGAGGCCATCAAAGGGAAGGGAATTTAACAACTTTAAAAAAATATGTTTTTTTTGAGAATATTGGAGGCAAAATCTTGGAGGAAAAATAATAATTGTGCTATGAAGGATGAACAAACAAAAGTTCAACAAGAACTAACTAGCATAGTTGAGGTTCAAGAAAGGTTTATCCATCAACAGAAAAGTGAAACTATATCAATCATCCATGTGTATAGTATGAGAAACATAACACCAAGGACTTTTCTATATAGGACTCTCTAGAATAGTATGTCCACATTATGAAATGGTAGGTAAATTTATCATTATAAAGAACACTGCAAGGATCCAAGGTATGATTTGATTGATGTATATGCTTTCATAAAAGTAAAATCCATGATGTGTTATATCTTGATTGCAGTATCATCAACCATGACACTTACACCCATTAATATGAATCCAAACCTACCTCATAATTGAAATACTATAGAAAATGTGGCTATCAAAACTACTAGACAATTGATTCCTAAGAAGAGATGTAATGGAGGATGTAAAATAAATGAGAGGGAGAGCGACTACAACATATCATAAGTCATCTCTAGAGCTAACACCAACATAAAACTTGATGTTGAGTTACCGAGATAATCTGTTTTCAATCAAGGGTTGGTTCTAAAGGGGTTTCAATATAGGTAATATGGTGATTGAAATCACATAGTTTCTACAAGCTTTAAAGGGTACTTCCTTATGTCAATCTAAAAATTTTATAAATATGTTTTTAGAGACTTCAAAGGTCATGTGAATACAATTATTTCATAATTCAAAGGTTCTATAAATATAATTATTTTATATTTTTTGTAGTACCCCTCCATGCTTTTCTTTAGATACTTATTACTTTGACCTAGAAAACTATGTTTGACTCATTATGTGTGGTTTATTTCATTTGGGTGTGTGTGGATATATTCATTTGATCCATGTACTATTTTATAATGCTTATATGTTTCGGGACATGATTGATGTTATACTTAAATTGAGATGGACATATTGATGTTAGTTATGGTATACTTATGACTTGGATTATATATTGGTGATTTATTATGATTTTATGAAATGTTAATCTATGGTCAGACGTTATTATTTGGATTTGATGATTGATTATTGATTATTGATGCATATGGATTTTATATCTAGAATAGATCTTTACAATATTGTTTGCTTGTGGATTAGGGTGAAAGGAATGATTTTATATTATTCATTCATGAGCTCCATATGATGTCACAATTTTCTTTCACTAGATGGGAGTATTTATATACACAACACGTTTTGTGCAGGTTGCGGGTTGCAGGTTGAGTATTTATATGGTAAGTCTTGATTTGATATTAGTATTATTTTTATGATTATCTTAATTATTGATATTGATTATAACTTGAGTGTTATAAATTAATTAATAATTAATTGTTGTTTATTGTTTCTTTAATTGTGTTTTTGATTTAATGAATATATTCCTATTATTGGATATTATTTATTAAATAATTTATTATTGAGCATGTGACTATTTTTTGTGGGAATTATTTTATAATGGAAAGTAGATTTTATTGTGGACCTGATTATTCTATTTTTATTTTATTTTGGTGGATAACTATATGTTTATTTGAAATTAATTATTCTTTGCATACTTGTTGAGTGGGAGTTAATTATTTTTTAGGGAATTTTAATTGGTGATTTAATATTTAAATATTGTTGTTCAAATTGTTTTATGAGGGATTTTATTTTGAAATTAATTTAATATTATTGATTTAATGTTTTAGGTGTTATTTTTATGATTTTTGAATTACGGTTTTGCTTTTATTATATGCATGTTTTTGTGAAGCTTTATTTAGGATTTTAATTGACTTTTTTTGGATGATAATTTTATGTTGGACGTTTATTTTCATGAAATTTCGGGAGAATAATTGTTACTGCAATTTTGTGGAGAATTTTGGAGGAGATTTTTGCATCGTGAAATTGGAGAAGGGTTTGTAGTTTTTCAATGTTGATTGAATCATGTTTCATAGATTTGTCTGCAAATTATCTCTCTCTTCTATCTTCTTTCACATGTTTCCAAGTAGGTTCCTATTACTTGGTTTTGCTTTCAGTTTTAATTGAAATTGAATTCTATGCATTTTAAATCAATGTTTGGTTTAAGACCAAAGAGAGTGACCTAATTGCAAGCCACGAGAGATTTTGAAATGTAGATGCAAAAATCAAGCCTGAGATCTTATGGGAGAAGATCCAGATGATTCGATATCAGACAAGGAAGTACTTGCAGGAAAACAATACATGCAAAGCAAAACAAACAATATGCACACACATGCATTTAACAGGAATTTGCCTCCATTGTACTGCTATCTATCAAGGTCTTATGTTTGAAATGGACGCTCTCAGAAGCACTACACAAGATGTTGTGAAGAATAAAGATTTGAAGATTAATGTAAATGATATGAAAGCTATGAAAATCAAAGAGATGATGAACTAGAATGCAAGAAAAAGGTTTTGAAAATGCAAGTATGCAAATGATAGAGAAATTTTTGCTAGGTTTAGAAATGAGGAGGAGCAAGGTATTTATAAATGTTCTTGGGTCTGGATCCAATACTAGAGTGAATGTGAGATAAAATATTAGCTTGGAGGTGTTTTTCCCACATGTATTAAGTGAATGTAATTGATAGAGATGAGATAAGATAAATACGGGATGGAATAGATATGAGAGAGATTTAAGAAATTGATGGAAAAATGGATTTAATGAAGAATAATGTTATTAATGGATTGTATTATTAAATAAAATAGATGGAATAATGAATATATTATTGATTTAATGGAATAATGATATGGATATGAACATTAATATATTGAATAGTATAATGGTGAA
Organism: Cryptomeria japonica; assembly: GCF_030272615.1. Taxonomy (NCBI): domain Eukaryota; kingdom Viridiplantae; phylum Streptophyta; class Pinopsida; order Cupressales; family Cupressaceae; genus Cryptomeria; species Cryptomeria japonica. The sequence continues at coordinate 392,304,093 of NC_081408.1, forward strand.
TAATGGGATAATGAGAAATGAATATTATTAATGGATCCACTTGATGATATAGGAAAAATTAGGATTAATTAAAAGGACATTTTAATGAAAAATTTTGTGTCTACATTTACCCCTCTTTAAGACAATGCAACATGTTGTGTTATTTCAAAGAAAAATTGATCAACTAATATATGCCCCAGAGATATCCTGGTCGCGATGGTGATTGATATGATATGCCCCCTTGAGAGATTGATTGAACAAATTTTAATGGAGATTGATCTCTTGATAGATTACAAGAAAGAAGATTGGATGATTGATATTTCACCAAGTGATTAAGTTGAGATGCACATTTGATGGAAATGCACAGTTGATGAGGCGTAATAGAATAATTGATGGAAATGAATAGTATATACAAGTTGATAAGATGATTAAGTTGATTTGAGTTGATTAAGCTGATTGAGATTGATGCTAGTGCAAGATAAGGTGATCCAATGATTGATTGATTGATTGATCGAGGGGCGTTGAGATTGCAAGAAGAAATTTGTTTGATTTGATAAAGCAATTAAAGATTCAAAGACATGCATCAGTTGGATAAAGTGTTTGATTGATCTTTCTGCAATGAGAAGAATGAAGAAGATGATGAAATAAATGATGAAAAAGAGAGATGAAAGGGGTGATGAAAAGAGAAAAGTGATGAGTGATGAGAAAGAGGATATGAAAGTGATGAGAATTCTTGTACTTTTTAAGTTCTTATATCATCATCGAGCTTATTATAACAAAAGGATAAAACTCATCTAGATATGAATAAGACCCAAATGAATCATCATACCAATTGCGTGAAAGAAAACACATCAGACAAGAAAGGATTGTCTTAGTTTGCATCAGACTGTTATGTCCTTGATGAGCTTGGATGATCATGTCCTCAGACGAGTCATCATATTACTAAGGAACAATCCACAAGCAACAAATAGGTGAAGATGCCCCATCCTTGCCTTTCTATTCAAAGACATCCTGGAGATAAAATCTCTAGTCAAAGACATCTTGAAAAAGCTAAAAGGCATGTCACCAAAAATAAAATAAAAAAACCAAAATACATAATCAAACAAACAGACGTGTATGTTTTATGCCAAAATTATCCTTGTCCAATTAGCATGTTGATTTTAGATATGTCGATAGGTGTTGTTATATTTGCTCAATCGTAATCTCATCACATCATGATATCATTGAAGTTCAAGGTTGCATGCTCATTTGAATTGTTTGTGTCTTCGCAACGTTTATTAAATGTTTTTGGATTTTGATGAAAAGTTTTACGATTTTTAAGATTTTTAAATGTTTTAATTTTTTGGGTTTTTTTTGAGACTTTTTTATGATTTTTAAGATATTTTTTAGGACATTTTATGATTTTTAGGAATTTTTTAGGATAATTTATGATTTTTAAGATTTTTTTAAGACATTTTATGATTTTTAGGATTTTTTCAAGACATTTTACAATTGTTATGATTTTTTCAAGATATTTTACAAGTTTTAGGTTTTTTTTAGGATATTTTATGATTTTTAGGTTTTTTTAGGACATTTATGATTTTTAGGATTTTTTCATGTTTGTCCCTAGTGTCTAGCAAGGTAAAAGTGATTTTGAGTAGATGAATGAATGAATGGGATATAAAATGGATAAGTCAATGATGGAAGAGGCTTATGTGATGTTCAAGGACTATCTCACAATAAGATAACATGTTAATACAAGTAAAAAGATTGGATATAGCAATATAAAGCAATGATATGGTGTAGCAAATGTCATGTGTTATGAAGGAATGAACATGTCATGAGTTTTTTTTTACATTTTATATCCTTAATTTTGATGAAGATCAAAGGATAGATCTAGATAGGATGTAGATAGGATAATCAAGATCAAAGATGATAATGAAGGATGGAAGCAAACAATGGAAAAAATAATGGATAGGAGCTGAAGGGTATAGATCAAATGCAAAAGATAGGACACACAAAGCTTGTAAATATCTTTAACCTTGTCAAGATCAAAGGTAGAAAATAGATATATATGGATATAGAGTGAATGAGAGATAATGGAGGATGATGTATGCGCACATATGGAACTTGCCCCCAGTGAATAGTACAAGAAGATAATGGATTATGCATGATGCCTGTTTTCTAGGTTTTCATCATGGTACTTGCCCAAGGCACTTGTTAGCCAAGTTTTCACCAGTGGATGAATTTTTTCTCTTCACTTTTTTCTAATTTTTTTTTCACATTTTTTTTTTCTTTTTTCTCTTTTTTCTCTTTTTTCTCTTTTTTTCATTTTTCCCCTTTCTCCCATTTCAGAAGATAATAGATGAATGATAGGAGATGGAAGGAGGAATCAAGTTTATCACTTTTTTGGATGGTACCCTTGAAATATGTGTTGTAATAGACAATGGCTATGAACCTGTATGCTCAAAGACATTAGTAGGATAATGAAATGAAACTAGGGTAAAGATTTATGCAAAGGATTGGATAAGAGAGATGGAAGGGTGAAAAAGAGGTGTTTGATAATGGATGGGATATTGGAAGACTAGTGCATGAGTTAATGGAAATGAGGGCGAGATCAATGTTCTCACACACCTTGAGGGGTGGTGGACCTTGAGGGGTGGTGGAGTGATGGAGGAAAAGTGTATTTTAGATTTTGATATTTTGATGGAGGAATGGAAATGGATTTTGGAACATGAGGACCCAAAATGGATTTGAAAGGTTGTAGAGGCTTGGAAGTAGGGAGAGAAATCTTGGATGCCAACTTTAATTTTTTCTTAGGATGTTGTGCTTCGAGGAGTCACTTGGGAATCCACATGGTTTTCATTTTTTCTTGCTTTTGTAGTTCCTTGGAATGTATTTCTTCTGCAAGCACCTTAGGAACCCATATGGCTTTTTAATTTTCTTTCTTTTGTAGTTCCTTGGAACACATTTCTTCTACAAGTGCCTTGGGAACCCATATAGCTTTTGATTTTTATTTATTTTTCTCAACGGGACTTTGTAGCCTTTTAAATGCTTCTTTTTCTTTTTGGATCACATTTCACATTTTTTTTACATGTCAATTAGATGAGACATATTGATCCTTAAATGCATATGGATTTTTAGACTTGTGGATTTTATGCTTGGGATCTAGATTGTTTGGAAGAGGAATTTGATTTATGGGTGGATAGGGATTATATGGAGGGTTGATGGATGGAGTAATGTAGGTAGATGGTGGGAAGGTTCTCAAATATGTCTACCTTTTTCGATATTGAATAGGGGATGGAGGGGTAGAGGGACCTAAAATGGATGGAAGGGATGGAGTAGGTGTATATTTAGACTTATATGAAAGGATATAGGATTTAATAGGGATACCAAAATCTTCAAATTTAGCTTTGTTGTTGGGACCATGACCATTAGAATTTTCTTTGATATGGAGGGATTCCAATGCACCTTGTTCATGGAAGCTCGATTGCTTTCCTTGATCAATCTTTTTACTAATGGGATACTCATTGATTTTCGAAGAAGACACGAGTCCATTTTGAGATGGATATGGAATGGAAGAAATGATAGGGTCACAAATTAGACCAGACCCAATGGAAGTGGAGGAGCTCATTTGACCTATAAAAGGTTCATTAAGAACTTGCACAGAGATGTTGGGATCATGAGGGGACTAAGAGAAATGATGGGATCTTTAGGTGGATATGGAGGCATGATATGCTCATCTTGGGAGATGAAATCTTGTGGAGGACATGGAGGATTATGACAAGGAAATGAATGGATGCTTTGATCTTGACATGGAAGAGGACCATTGGATAGAGTGGAAAGGGTTTTTTGTTCTTCATTATGAATAGGATCATTTAAAAAGGTGGAAGAGGCATCATGATATTTCTTAAGAAGTGATTATGAATAGGAATTGAAAGGGTGCTTATCTCTTGAGATGGGAGGGTATCATCTTGGAAGAAATAGAAAGGTATAAGAGGATCATCATTGGATTCTAGGGAGATAGGATCTTGGTCAGCCATTGGATGGGATTGGAGAGTTTTGGTATCTTGATCTTGATATATGGTAGGATGTGTTTCTTCATTCTTTGGATTATCCTCTTGAAATGGAGCCACTTATTAGGAAGGGATAGAATTTTGTATATGCATGGGGGATTCTTGGTGTTAGTCCCAACCGGTGCTGAGAGGGGAGGGGTGAATCAACACGTAATTAAATTTTCATAATTTAACTTTTATCTTAAATCTGCATTCATCTAAGATCCAATAATATACTTAATCATTGAAGTAAAATATGCAAGCATGAAAAGTTGACAGTGACACCAACGAGTTATCCCGTGGAAACCCAAAAGGGAGAAAACCATGGTGTGAGTAGGAACTCACAAAATTTGTACTCTTCTGAAGTATGTCCTATGAGGAGCCATCCCTATTTAGAGATTACAAAGACATTGTTAGGTGCCACCTGGTTAAGGGATTTTGATCAAGGCTGGTTAGTGCCTTTACCCTGTTAAAGGTAGCCTGGTTAGAGGACTTAGAACATTAGTTAAGATGTCACTCGAAGAAGGGATTTTACAATAGGGACCTGTTAAGTCCACCCTGTTAAGGGATTTATGTTACAGCTGTTAGATAGCAACAAATGGATGATCTGTTGAATTAGCTACTGATAGCTTGATCAGATCTCAATATGCATCACACTCAATACACACTAGTTGTGTCTTCTCTGCACAACACCGGTTTCCTTCTTACACCTTTGGCTCTTCACTCAGTCGGTCACCTATCCCTCAAAACTGCACTTTACCGATCCTCATACCTTTGGCTCTACACTCTCCTAGTCCTCTGATATTAGGCTCTGCACTCTGTCGGTTCACTATCTCTCAACTTTGCACCTAGTCGATCTACCTCAAACACACTCTATTGTGCTAATACCTTTTAGCACTTCCTCTCTCTCTTCTCTTCACTTTGGATCACCTTCAACAAATTCTCCTTGTTGCAAGTTTCGCGATCAAAACTTTCTGAATGAACTTCAAGAACACTATATACATTTTCTGCCAACACCTTCAGGTATTCCCTCAATCAAACTAATCATGGATTTTGGAAGATTTCAAATTCAAAATCTCCCACTCTTTCTCTGCGCACCTTACAGCAATTTCACCAAGTGTTCAACCAATTCTGCCACCGCATCTCCCAAAGATAGAAATTTCTAAGTTGTGTTCAGCCAAATAAGTGCGAACCAGAAATTCCGCATGTAATCATGTTTGACTGCATGATAGCTGAAAGTTGACCTTACCAACATATGATTTGGCATAGACACGAGCTCACCAACTCATCCTTTGCCACTGCAACTGAATAATGGATCACCTCTCTGAGATTTATGGTGATCACCTATCTTCCTTCTATCATACCGGTGTACTGGTATGCCACTGCACTTCTATATTACTGATTTGTCCTTTGATTATCGGTTTGTTGTGCTAGAACCAAGTCTCTTCCCCTGTTTACCAATGAGTCACCGGTTTGTTTAAAGAAACAAGTTTTCTTTCCTGAGTCACCTTTTGTGACTTTACTATCATCAAAGTGACCGAACTTCCTGAATGATAGACCAATTGGCTTAGTCTATTTTTTCTTGAGTTGATTGAACCTTTGATCATTCAATACCAATGTTGTTTCCATGCATTGTAATTCATCACTTTTTATTATTGAAAAGTAACACCACTCTACCTATACCACTTCACTAGTTAGGGTCTTCACTGGTAAGTGTTGGACATCAATGACAAATCTTAGCACATATACCGGTTTTCTGGATTGACCGGTTTTGTCAATGCCAACAATCCAACACTTGGAAGGTGTTCATGTTTTGGCATGATGGGGAAGTATTTTGGATGGGACTCTCTAGAGTGGGTATATTTGGAATTGGAGTGCAATTTGGGATTTTTAAATCATTAGAGGAACTTGCATCATGATTAGGATTAGCTTGGATTTCCATAGGAGATGGCTCTTGAGGGTCAACATGAAAAGTTTCATCATTAGGTTCACTGTTTGAAGGAGATGGTATGGAATTTTTTTTAGAATCTTTAGAAGATGAAGGCATCATGGAAGAGATGGAGGCTACATGATGTAGGAGCATCCCTAGTTCTTGGCAATTTTGCATACCCCAAAAAACATTTCTTTTTTAGTTTGTTTCCTGTTTTGTAGTTTAGCATTTTTTTCTGCATTTTTTCATCGGATCTTGCAGAGCTAGATTTTTCTTGTGGACATTATTATCTTCCTTACCCCAAGTCCACAAGATCTTTCAAGTTATCAATTCTGGTATCTGCGACAGTTTTCTAGCTTAGAACACTAGAACTGCTTGGACCTATCTTGGCTTTGGTGAATCTTGTAGAACTTCAATTCATTGTTTCCAATGTTCCTTGGTGTGTGGCCACCCTTTCCTTTGGTCTACACTTCATCCTTTGGATTTACTCAAGGATTCTCTTGGGGGAGGCTGACCTAGTGGTTTTACACATTTCATCTTCTTATCAACATTTGATTCTTCTTGGGTTGATGCAGATTCCTCTTGAGCATATAAATCAATGTAATCTAGCACGTAATAGGCAGTAGGGAGAATAAAGAATATCAATATACAGATTTAGAGGTTTGGAGTTGATCGATACTATAATTGACCATGAATGTAGCAGGCCAGTGAGCCAAATCTTGTAGCTTGCTTCTTGTCGATAGATTGTAATCAGTTTTCATGAAATAATTCATTCAGTTCTGCATTTCCTCTATCATCTTGTCTTGTGTTTACTCTATTTCATAATTCATATAGTTCTCATTGAGTTCCCTCCTAACTGTGACTGCACCAGGTGGTATCAGAGAAAGATTTAATTTTGGAGATTGTGTTGTCCTAAAGGTTTTGTTGTGGGATGGAAGATTATGGATCTAACCTGCAGTTGCAGAGGACCGGCGTGAAGATGGTGCGAAGAGAAAATAGGAATGGTGGAGCACATGGGAGTGTAGACCCTGTTGTGATGGAAATGTTGAGAGGAATTGCAGTCCGGTTAGAAGCTATTGAAATAGCCTAGAGAAGAGGTCAACATATTGAAGATGTGATCGAAGATGAAGAAGAAGCACTAGAAGAACAAGTATCAAATCCACCGGTGAATGATCCATATGAAGAGAGGTTTATAAGAGCATTGTCAAGGGAAAATACCAGACCACATTTTAGTCCACCGGATTATGATGGCAGATTGGATTCAGATGAATTATTAGATAATCACAGAGATGGAAAAGTATTTTGATTTTGAAGGTACCACGGAAGATAAGAAGGTGAGATATGCTTGCACTAATTTGAAAGGTCATGCATCACTTTGGTGGGAACATTTGTAGATTGATAGACAGAGAAGAGGTGAAGAGAAGATCAAATCATGGGAGCGGATGGTTACCAAGTTGAAATCAAAGTTTATGCTAATTGATTATCAAGTGAATTTGTTTTGGAAGTTACAGAGCCTGAGGTAGAAGGAATAAAATGTGAAGGAGTATATTGAATCATTCTACAAGTTGAATATCAGATCCAGACATACTGATGATGAGGTTGAACAAGTTGCTAGATATTTGGATGGGTTGTGGATGTCTATACAAGATGAACTCAGTTTGATCAAGTTGCAAAGTGTTGAGGAAGCTTAACAATATTCCCTGAAAGAAGAAGAAAAGTTGAACAAAAAACATGAGCAGAAACAAAGAGGTAGAGGTGGAGGGTTTTCTGATGGAAGATTTCAAGGAAGAGGATATTTTGGAGGAAGAGGAACCTGTGCAGATTGGAAAAAGGACAAGGAAGTAAGCAAGGATGGTAGTTCATACCAGAAGGATGATAGAAATTTCAACCAAAGAAGAGAACCTAATAGCTACGGGAATGAGGGTTTTGGAAAAGATGACAGAAGACAAGATAAGAGATTGATTAGAGGAACTTTTTTTAAGTGCAGAGGAGAAGGACATCATGCTTTTGAATGTAAGAAGGTAGAAAACACTGGAAGAATGACATTGGTAGAAAAAGACCCTACCAGATCAGCTAACAAATCAAAAGATGGAGAACTGTTGATGATGAGGAGAGCTTTGTGTCATACCAGAGATGGAGAGGAGCCCTTGGAGAGAAGGAATTTGTTCAAGATCAGATGTAAGGTATCTGGTAAGTGTTGTAAAGTCATTATTGATAGTGGTAGTTTGGATAATATTATTTTAGAGGAGATGGTGAATAAGTTAAAGTTGGAAAGATTGAAATACCCTAAGCCTTGTCAAATAGAATGGATTCAGGATGATCATAAGATATTAGTAAGCGAGCAATGTCTGGTAAAATTGAAAATTGGAAATTATCATGATGAAGTTTTGTGTGATGTTATGCCTATGGATATTTTTCATATCATGTTGAGTATGCATTGGTAGTATGATAGATAGGCAATACATGATGGGAGAAAGAACATATGCACTATTGTTGCAAATGGGATTAAGTAAATCTTGTTACCCTTGGAGGAGCCCCTGAAGAGTGAAGTTTGTATGAATGATAGAATTTTTTTGGTTGATGGAAGGAGATTCCTGGATGGAATGAGACATGAGAGTATATTTTTTGCCTTAGTTCCTAGGAAGACTGAGGATTTGGAGCATGAGGAAGAACAACTAGAGGAGATAAAGGAGTTACTGACAAAGTATGCAGACATCATTTCAGATAATGTGCCTGATGGATTACCATTTGTGAGGAGTATCAGTCATTGCATGGACCTTATTTTTCTGGAGCTAGTTTGCCTAACAAAGCAACACACTACATGACACCGATAGAAAATGACGAGATGAATAGACAAGTGAAAGAATTATTGAAGAAAGGTTTGATCAGAGAAAGTTTGAGTCCTTGTGCAATACCAGTCGTGTTACCACCTAAGAAGAATGTAGAATGGAGGATGTGTATCAATTCTAGAGAAATAAACAAGATCATAGTAAAGTACCGGTTTCCTTTGCCTAGGATGGATGACATAATGGATTGTTTGAGTAGAGCCAAATACTATACAAAGATAGACTTGAAGAGTGGATATCATCATATCAGAATCAAAGAAGGAGATGAGTGGAAGACAACATTCAAGACAAATGAAGGATTGTATGAATGGTTGGTGATGCCTTTTGGGTTGACTATTGCACCGAATACTTTTATGATATTGATGAATGAGGTGTTGAAGAAGTTCTTGGGTAAGTTTGTTATTGTGTATTTGGATGACATTTTGATTTTCAGTAGAACAAAAGAGGAGCATTTGTTTCATTTAAGACAAGTTTTGCAGAGGTTGAGAGAAGAGAAGTTGCTGATAAATCTTAAGAAGTGTAGTTTCATGAAGGAAGAGTTAGTCTACTTGAGATTTGTGATATCTGTGGATTCATTGAAGATGGACCCTAAGAAGATAAGAGCAATTTTTGAATGGCCTACACTAGAAAGAATTGGAGAGGTAAGATTGTGCAGTCATCAGTTAGGAGGGACCTCAAAGAGATCAATCTGGATTGGCCAACAAGAGTAAACACAATGTAAACACAAGGATATTATGGAGGCAATGCATAACTGAATTAATTATATCATGAAAACTGATTACGATCAATCGGGTTACAGAAACTGGATCACTGGCCTACTAAAACATGCTTAATTATAGAACAGGTCACAACTAGAACTGCAAATCTTAAGATCTATCTTCTATGTTCTATATCTTCACTTATCTCTATTCTAATGCTTAATTACAATGATTTATACGATCCAAGGGGATCCGGTCAGCCCAAAAGGAATCAAATGCCGAAGAACAAGACCTAACGTGTAAGAACAACAAGGTCGGCCTCTGCTAAAGAAATTCCTTCAAAAAATCCAAAGGATGAAGTGCGGATCAAAGGGAAGGTCAGCCACATGCCAAGGAACACCAGAATCAACGCTCAGGGCTCTGCAAGCTATGGAAGGGATCCGATAGATTCTAGTAGATTACAAATGCAAATAGGTCTAGGCAACTGGTACCAGAAAACTATCTTAGAAACCGGTAGCGATAACTTACCAAAAAATGATCCAAATGCTCCATGGTTTGGGAATAAGTAGATGATCAAGTCCTCAAGCAAAAATCTAATTCCTCGAGATTTGGTGAGCCAATGCCAGAAAATGCATAATAAAATGCTAAAACTACAAAACAGAAAGAAAAAAGAAATGAAATATTTTTGGTTGATGCAAGATTGCCATGAACCGAAGATGCTCCTACATCAGACATCTGAGGTTGTTGAAAAAGTGAGTCTCTCACTTTGCTAGGGTCAGAGGAAAACCAAGGCGATGTACCTCTTCCTGAGAAATCCAAGATGAATCTTCAACTGGTCTATCCTTCCACTTTACAAGATACTCCTTATAATGTCTGCTTCGAGTACTACACCAAATCCTACTGTTCAAAATGTCTTCAATCTGATCTAGTTCCTTCTGGGGCAACTGTTCCTCCAAGTTTTCAATACTGACCTCACTAAATTCTATTTCATGATACCAATGTAGATCTATAATGTTAAATATAGGTGAAATACTCAGACTATTTGGTAACTCCACTTGTTATAAGTTCCAACCGGGAATCTCTCTTTTCTTAGATACACCATCACTTCATTGCCAACTTCAAATTCCTTATGTCTCCTCTTTTCATCTGCTCTCTCCTTATACTTGATGTTCATGTCCTCCAAATGTTACTTAACTTGAATATGTAAGCCCTTTATGTGATCTGCAAATTCTTCTGCTTCTGCACTTCTTCGGTCTTCACTGATAATATCTCTTAATTCTTATATACCTCTAGGGTGTGCTCCAATAACAATCTCAAAAGGTGTCCTTCTGGTACTCCTGTTTACTGAATTATTGTAGGCAAACTTTGCATGTGCAAGAATTGAATTCCAACTTCTAGTTTTATCTCCAATTAAGCATCTTAATAAATTTCCCAAGCTCTGGTTAAATACTTCTATATGTCCATCAGTATTTGGGTGAAAAGTAGAACTGAACTTCAAATTTGTCTTCATCTTCTTCCAAAGTGTTCTCCAAAAATAACCAGCAAACTTTGTATCTTTGTTTGAAACTATGCTTTAAGGTAATCCATGCAATCTCACCACTTCCTTGAAAAATAGGTCAACTATATGCACTGCATCTAATGTCTTCTTACAAGGTATAAAATGCGCCATCTTCGAGAATCTATCCACCACCACAAATATATAATCATTCCCTCTTTGTGTTCTAGGCAATCCAAGTATGAAATCCATGCTGATATCTTTCCAAGGTCTTTTTGGTACTATCAAAGGCTTATACAATCCCACATTTTGACTTCTACCCTTTGCAACTTGACAAACTCTACAACTTTGCACATATTTCCTGACATCCTTATGAATCTGAGGCCAAAAGTAATGTGCACTTTCCAATGCTACTGTTTTATCAACACCAAAGTGTCTGGCTAATCCTCCACTATGTTTCTCCTTTATCAGAATCTCCCTCATAGAACACAAAATAAATTCTACCCATCTCATATCTCTCTGATTCAACTTACTTTGACTGTTAAAATACTGCAAAGCTTGATGATCTGTATACAACACAAACTCCTTAGGCAACAAGTAATGTCTCCACTTCTTCAAGGCTTGAACTATGGCATAAAATTATTGATCATACACTGAATATCTCCTCCAGGTATCATTCAACTTCTTACTGAAATAAGCTATTTCTCTCCCTTCCTATCTCAATACGGCTCCAATTATAGTTCCACTTGCATCACAATCCACTTGAAATACTTTGTTGAAATATGGTAAAGCTAACATAGGTTGCTCAATCACTTTCTGTTTCGACAGTTCAAAACTTTTGTTTGCTCTAGTGGTCCATTTGAACTCCTTCCTATATCCCCTCATTATCTTAGTCATAGGGTTACAAACTGAATTGAAATTTCTGATGAACTTCCAGTAGAAACTAGCCAATCCATGAAATGATCTTACCTCTCCAATGCTTTCTGGTGTAGGCCATTCAACAATTGCTTTTAATTTCTCAGGGTCCATCTTAAAACCATCCTCGGATATCACAAATCCCAAATAGACTAATTCTTCCTTCATGAAAATACACTTCTTAAGATTTATCAGCAACTTTTCTTCTCTCAACCTCTGCAAAACTTGTCTTAAATGCAATAAATGCTCCTCTTTTGTCTTACTGAAAATCAGAATGTCATCTAAATATAAAATAACAAACTTACCCAAGAATTCCTTCAATACCTCATTCATCAACCTCATGAAAGTACACGGTGCATTAGTTATCCCAAAAGGCATCACCAACAATTCATATAGTCCTTCATTTGTCTTGAATTCTTAAATGCAACAAATGCTCCTCTTTTGTCTTACTAAAAAATCAGAATGTCATCCAAATATACAATAACAAACTTACCTAAGAATTTCTTCAATACCTCATTCATTAGCCTCATGAAAGTACACGGTGCATTAGTTAACCCAAAAGGCATCACCAACCACTCATACAGTCCTTCATTTGTCTTGAATGTTGTCTTCCACTCATCTCATTCTTTGATCCTGATCTGATGGTATCCAGTCTTCAAGTCTATCTTTGTAAAGTATTTGTCTTCACTCAGAAAGTCCATTCTATCATCCATCCTAGGCAAAGGAAACCAGTATTTCACTGTGATCTTTTTTATTGCTCTGGAATCGGTACTCATCCTCCATTCTCCATTCTTCTTAGGTATAAATACTACTGGTACTACACAAGGACTCAAAATTTCTCTGATCAAACCTTTCTTCAACAGCCCCTGCACTTGTCTATTCAACTCTTCATTCTATGTCGGTGTCATCTGGTGTGTAGCTTTGTTAGGCAAACTAGCTTCGGGAACTAGGTCCATGCAATGACTAATACTTCTCATAGGCAGTAATCCATCAGGCACATTTTTTGAAATGGTGTCTTCATACTCTATCAACAACTCTTTTATCTCTTCTAGTTATTCTTCTTTATGCCCTGGATTCTTAGTCTTCTTAGGAACTAAGGAAAAACACACATTCTCATGTCTCATCCCATCTAGGAATTTCCTTCTATCCACCAAATAGATTTTAGCATTCGTACAGACTTAACTCTTAAAAGGCTCCTCCAAGGGAAACAAGGTTTTCTTCATCCCATTGGCCACAATAGTGTATGTATTCTTCCTTGCATCATGTATTGACTATCTATCAAACTGTCAAGGTCTACCCAAAAAAAGGTGACAAATATCCATAGGCATAATATCACACAAGACTTCATCATGATAATTCCCAATTTTAAATTTCACCAAACATTGCTCACTTACTAACAACTTATGATCATCCTGAATCCATGCTATCTGATAAGGATTAGGGTGTTTCAATCTTTCCAAATTCAACTTACTCACCATCTCTTCTGAAACAAGATTGTATAAACTACCACTATCAATAACAACTTTACAACAATTATTGGATACCTTACATCTGGTCTTGAACAAATTCTTCCTCTGTAAGGGCTCTTCATTTCCTTTGGTATGACACAAAGCTCTTCTCATCATCACCAGTTCTCCATCTTTCAGTTTATTAGCTGATCCGGTGGGGTTTTCTTCCACAACTATTATTCTTCTGGTATTCTCTGTCTTCTTACATTCAAAATAATGATGTCCTTCTCCTCCACACTTATAGCAAGTTCCTCTAAAAATTCTCTTGTCTTTTCTTTTGTCATCTTTTCTAAAATTCTCATTCTGGTAGCCATCCGGTTCTCTCCTCCGATAGAACTTTTTATCATCTTGTTGGTATGAATTACCTTCTTTGCTTACTTCCTTGTCCTTGTTCTGATCCGTACAGGCTCCTCTACCTCTGGTATGTCCTCTTACTCCTTGAAATCTTCCTTCGGAAAACCTTCCACCTCTACCTCTCTATCTCTTCTCATGTCTTTGTTCAGCTTCTCATTTGCTTTCAGGGCATACTGGTAACCTTCTTCAACACACTGCAATTTGATCAAACTAATTTCATCTTGTATAGACATCCACAATCCATTCAAATATCTTGCAACTTGTTTAACTTCATCATCAACATATTCGGATCTGATATTCAACTTGTAAAATTCTTCGGTGTACTCCTTCACACTAGATTCCTTTTGGCTCAAATTTTGCAACTTCTGGAATAGATTCACTTGATAATCAGCTAGCATAAACTTTGATTTCAACTTAGCAACCATTTGATCCCTTGTCTTTATCTTCTCTTTACCTCTTCTCTATCTATCAACCTGCAAATTCTCCCACCAAAGAGATGCATGTCTATCTCTGAGATCCAATCCATCAATTCATCTTAATAAAACTTTCCATCATATTGCAGTGAGATAAAATGAGGTTCAGTATTCACCCTACTCAAAACCCTCAAAAACCTTTCTTTGTCTGGATCAATCACCAGTGGGTTTACTTGTTTTATCAGGGACTTCTTCTCCTTCATCTTCACTCACATCTTCAATATGTCGGCCTCTTCTCTGGGCTGTCTCAACGGCTTCCAATCGGGCTGCAATTCCTCGCAACATTTTCATCATAGTAGGGTCTACATTATCACATGCTCCACCATTCCTATTTCCTCTTCACATCATCTTCACATCGGTTCTCTACAACTACAGGTTGGATCCACAGTCCGCCACCCTACAACAAAATTTATCAGGACAACGTAATCTCCGGAATGAAACCTTGCTCTGATACCACTTGGTGCAATCACCTATTAAGAGGGACCTCAAAGAGATCAATCTGGACCAATCAAAAAGAGTAAACACAATGGAAACACAAGTATATGATGGAGGCAATGTAGAACTGAATGAATTAAATCATGAAAATTGATTACAATCAATCGGTAAGAACTGGGTTACAGAAACTAGCTCACTGGCTAGCTAAAACATACTTAATTATAGAATAGGTCATAACCAGAACCTCAAATTTTAAGATCTATCTTCTATGTTCTATATCTTCACTTATCTCTATTCTAATGCTCAATTACAATGATTTATATGATCCAAGGGGATCCATTCCGCCCAAAAGGAATCAAATGTGAAAGAACAAGACCTAACGTGTAAGAACAACAAGGTCGACCTCCACCAAAGAAATTCCTCTAGAAAATCCAAAGGATGAAGTGTGGATCAAGGGGAAGGTTGGACACATGCCAAGAAACATTGGAATCAATGCTCAGGGATTTGTAAGCTATGGAAGGGATCCGATAGATTCTGGTAGATTACAAATGCAAATAGTTCCAGGCAACCGGTACCAGATTACTGTCTCAAAAATCGGTAGTGATAACTTGCCACAAAATGATCCAAATGCTCCATGGTTTGGGAATAAGGTAGATGATCAATTCCTCAAGAAAAAATCCAACTCCTCGAGATCCGATGAGCCAATGCCAAAAAAGTAGAATGAAATGCTAAAACTGCAAAATAGAAAGGAAATATTTTTGGTTCATGCAAGATTTCCATGAACTGGGGATGCTCCTACATCACTTGGCATGTGGCCAACCTTCCCTTCGGCTCGCACTTCATCCTTTGGATTTTTTGAAGGATTTTCTTGGCAGAGGTTGACCTAGTGGTTTTACACGTTTCATCTTGTTCATTGGTATTTGATTCTTCTTGGGTTGACAATGATCCCTGTTGAGCATATAAATCAATGTAATCTAGCATGTAATAGGCAATAGGGAGAACATATAAGATCAATCTAGAGATTTAGAGGTCTAGAGTTGACCGGTACTGTAATTGAGCATGTATATAGCAGATCAATGAGCCAAATCTTGTAGCTCGCTTGTTGCCGGCATATTGTAATCAGTTTTCATGTAATAATTTATTTAGTTCTGCATTTCCTCCATCATCTTGTCTTGTTTCCATTGTGTTAAATTCAATGCACGGTCTGAATAGATCTCATTGAGGTCCCTCCTAACCATGACTACACCACTACAAGTGGAGCCTTGTTATACATAGGTGTATGATTTTGATCATGTTTAGGAGTAGTTCCTTATTTCTCTTTAGGTGATTTATTATGATCTTTAATTTTGATGACACCATTATCAAGGAGGTCTTGAATCTTATGTTTTAATTCCATGCAATCTGAAGTCTTATGTTTTTTTTGTCTCAGATACGCATAATAGTTACTCAAAAATTTACATCCTCATGTGGTTGTGTAAGACAATGTGATAAGATTATGCTCAAGAATCTCTTTCAAAGATGACTCAATAGATTATCCCAAAGGTGTAAACTCTCTATGTAAGGGATATTTGGAAGAAATGTCTTGTTGTCTTGGTGAAGGAGTCATGTGATCTTGTTCGATATTTGGCTTTTGATTTTCAATTACTTGTTGTTCTACCCTATATAGTCATTTTAGAATTCCTTGAAGTTTGTCTTTCTTGATATCATGATTTTTTCTCTCAAGAGGGGTCATTGATGCCTTTTTTTGGACTTGAATGCCATAAATTTATTTCTTGTAATATTGAATTCATTGAGCCATAGTTAGGAGGGACCTCAATGAGATCTATCTGGTTCGTGCAACAAGAGAAAACACAACGAAAGGAAGACAAGATGATGGAGGCAATGCAAACTTGAATGAATTAGATCATGAAAACTAGTTACAAATAACTGGTAACATCTGGGCTACAGGATTCAGCTCACGGGCCTACTACATACATGCTCAGTTATAGAATCGGTCAACTCCGGACCTTTAAATCTTAAGATATATCTTCTATATTCTTTCTTGATGATTTATGATGTCTAATTTCATTAATTTATATGATCTAGAGGGATCTAGTCAGCCCAACAAGAATCAAACAACGATGAACATGATGAAACATGCAAAACCATCAGGTTGGCCTCCACCAAAAAGAATCCTCTAGAAAATCCAAAGGATGAAATGCAGATCAAAGAGAAGGTTGGCCACATACCAAGGAACATTGGTATCATTGAACTGAAGCTTCACAAGCTATGAAAAAGGATTCACCAATAGCAATAGGTCCAAGCGGTTCCGGTGTTCTAGCCAAAAATAGTCTCAAAATCCAAAAGCAATAACTTGCCGAAAAAATATCCAAACGTCTCGCATTTTTGGGATAAGGAAGATGACCATGTTCACAAGCAAAATCCAGCTCTACAATATCCAATGAGAAAATACAAGAAAATACAGAAAGAAATGTTGAAACTACAAAACATAAAACAATCTGAAAAGAAATATTTTTGGTTGATGCAAGATTGCCAAGAATCGGGGATGCTCCTCCATTAGACATCTAGGGTTGTTGAAAAAGTGAGTCCCTCACTTTGCAGGAGATAGAGGAAAACCAAGACGGTCCACCTCTGCCTAAGAAATCCAAGATGAATCTTCAACTGGTCTGTCCTTCCACTTCACAAGATACTCCTTAAGCAGACTGCTCTGGGTACTACGCCCAATCCTATTGTCAGAAATGTCTTCAATCTGACCTGGTTCCTTCTGGGGCAACTTTTGCTCCAAGTTTGTAATATAGTCTTCACTGAGTTCTGATTCATGGTACTGATGTAGATCTGAAATGTTGAATATAGGTGAAATACTTAAACTATCTGGTATCTCCACTTCATATGCATTTCTAGAACTGAATTTCTTCAAGATCTTGCAAGGTTGAAACTTCCTCATCTGTAACTTGTTATATGTTCTAACTGGAAATCTTTCTTTTCTCGAATACACCATCACTGTATCACCAAATTCAAATTATTTATGCCTTCTCTTCTCATCTTCTTTCTCCTTATACTTGTTAATATCCTCCAAATGCTTCTTAACCTGAATATGTAAGGCCTTCATATGGTCTGCAAACTCTTCTACGTCTGCACTCCTCATTTCTTCATTACCGATATCCCTCAATTCTGATATACCACTAGGGTGTGCTCTGGTGACAATCTCAAAAGGTGTTCTTCCAGTACTCTAGTGACAATCTCAAAAGTTGACTATATGGTAGCTCCACTTCATATGCATTTTTGAAACTGAATTTCTTCAAGATCTTGCAAGGTCCAAACTTTCTCATCTACAACTTGTTATATGTTCCATCTGGAAATATTTCTTTTCTCAGATACACCATCACTATATTACCAAATTCAAATTATTTATGCCTTCTCTTCTCATCTTCTTTCTCCTTATACTTGTTAATATCCTTCAAATGTTGCTTAACTTGAATATGTAAGGCCTTCATATGGTTTCCAAAATATTCTACCTCTACACTCATTTCTTCATTACTGATATCCCTCAATTCTGATATATCACTAGGGTGTGCTCCGGTGACAATCTCAAAAGGTGTTCTTCTGGTACTTTGGTGACAATCTCAAAAGGTGACTATCTGGTAGCTCCACTTCATATGCATTTCCACCTCTACCTCTCTATCTTTGCTCATATCTTTTGTTCAACCTCTCTTCTACTTTCAAGGCATATTGGTAGGCTTCTTCAACACTCTACAACTTGATCAAACTGAGTTCATCATGTATAGACATTCGTAATCCATTCAAATATCTCGTAACTTGTTCAATCTCATCATCAACATGTCCGGATCTTATATTCAACTTGTAGAATGCTTCGGTATACTCCTTCACACTAGATTCCTTCTGCTTCAAGTTCTACAAGTTCTAGAACCAATTTACTTGGTAGTCAGCTGGCATAAACTTTGATTTCAACTTGGCAACCATCCACTCCCATGATTTGATCTTCTCTTTACCTCTTCTCTATCGGTCAACCTATAAATGTTCCCACCAAAGAGATGCATGACCTTTCAATTGGGTACAGACATATTTCACCTTCTTTCTTCTGCGGTGTTCTCAAAATCAAAATACTTCTCCATCTCTAAGATCGAATCCATTAATATTCATTTGAATGAATTTTTTAATCATACTCTGGTGGGGTAGAATGTGATTTAGTGTTCACCCTACTCAAAACCCTCAAGAACCTCTCTTCTTCCAGATCGACCGCTAGTGGATTTGTTGCTTGTTCTGTTGGTGCTTCTTCTTCCTCATCTTTTCTCACATCTACAATATGTTGACCTCTTCTCTAGGTTATTTCAACAGCTTCCAATTAGGTTGCAATTCCTCTCAATATTTCCATCACAACAAGGTCTGCATTCCCATGCACTCCACCATTCCTATTTCCTCTTCGTGCCATCTTCACGCCAGTCCTCTACAGGTGTAGGTCAGATCCACAATCCACCACCCCACAACAAGAACTTCAGGACAATGCAATTTCTAGAATAAAATATGCTTTGATACCACTTGGTGCAGTCATGGTTAGGAGGGACCTCAATGAGATCTATCTAGTCCATGCAATAAGAGAAATCACAACGAAAGCAAGAAAAGATGATGGAGGCAATGCAGAACTAAATGAATTAGATCATGAAAACTACTTATAAATAACCAGTAACTTTCAGGCTACAAGATTCGGCTCACGGGCCTGCTACATACATGCTTAGTTACAGAATCGGTCAACTCTAAACCTCTAAATCTTAAGATATATCTTCTATATTCTTTTTTGATGATTTATGATGCCTAATTTCATTGATTTATATGATCTAGAGGGATCTAGTCGGCCCAAGAAGAATCAAACAATGATGAACATGATGAAACATGCAAAACCATCAGGCCAACCTCCACCAAAGAGAATCCTCCAAAAACTCAACTATATGATAGGATACTTATGATATGAGCCTCTAAATGAGGTACTGATGACCAACGGTAAACCTAGTATGATAAAATGCAAGGATTCAAGGCAACTCTAGGTCTGAAGGAAATTGCGATGCAAGGTGTTACTTGTGCTATGATGGATAGACACAAGGAAAAGTGATCAAGAGAGGGTGTGCTAAGTAGGATATGATGAAATCCAAGTGGACCACCCAGCTCAAAGATGCTAAAAATGTTCCCTAACTCAAGGATGATGTGCCTCAAGTGATATGGGGGGATTGATAACTAATGTTTTCTTTAAGACCTTTTAAGAGTGACCTAAATGAAAGGCTAAGATTTGTTTGACCATTGAATGAGTGCAAGGATTGAATATGCAATGAGATGAAGTGATCTAAAGGATGCAAATACTAAAAGATGTGATGCAAGGACTGAATTTATGATTGAACTGGATGATCTTAAAGACATAAAGGACTAGGGATGGAACTAAATGGAAGGACTAACTAGCATGGATGATCTAAAGATGTAAAAGACAAAAGATGCAACTAGGTGGAATGATGTGAATATGCAAGAACCTAAAATGATCAAAACTTTAAAATGATGTCCCAAGAGACCTAAAATGATCATTTCAAGAGGATGAATTCAATGTTCAATGTTTGTTTTACAAGGTTTCGGTTTCAAGTATGGCGTTGATTTGTTGATTGGAAATGTTTGTTTTGCACACACTCAGAAAACACGACAGAAAAAATGTTTGTTTGATTTTTCAATGAAATAAAAGTACATTCAAGCACAATCCTAAGGTTTGTCCAGGATAATACTTGTGAATCCCCTTGCAATAGAATACCACTTTAAATTGGATAGATAGAAGCTTGGTAGTAGTGGCTCCCCTCCACGACACTCACTTCTTAGGCATACCAAGCTTCGAATCTCAAGTTGAAGGGTACATGAGGGGTTTCTTCAGCATATGTGTATCACAATGCTCGAGTCAACAAGGAGAAGGTAAGGTTGCTAAAACAATTTGGCTCTTAGTGGGGGAACTTCAACAGAACCCAATGTCTAACCATGCAGTGGTGACTCATTTAAGAACCCATTCCTAGTGCTCGAAAGGATTTTATGCATCTCACACAAGTGTGGATACTGAGGGAAAATCGTCAGTGTAGATACACGTCACTAAGCAGTCATGACTTTCACTTAACTTATTAATTTATATAGTAGGTTGAAGAAGTATTGCTTGTATCATTCCCTCTCACCGATCAAAGTGGCACTCAGGAGGCAGGTCCGCTACCAAAAAACAAAAAATTTGAGCGTCGCTAACACTTTTGTTGTGCACCTAGGATCACAAAGGCCAAGGGGAGGGATAGTGTGTGTTAGTTGTGGGACCGCTCACAATGCCCAAGTGTGCCCAAACACAAATGACATATGTTCTTTTTAATGCCCAAATCCAAATGTTTGCTACACTAAAAGACAATTGGTTTCAAAATCAAGTCTTCGTCAAACATCCTGCACCAAATGTCATTAGTAGTTTCAAGATATTGTCTTCGACACACGAGAATAGATGTCCTGCACAAGACAAAATTCAAAAAATCAACCTCCAAGATCAAGACAAACACACCAAACAATCACACCACATGACTAACTAACAAATTAATCTAAATAAGAAAACGAACTAATCTAACTTAAATAAAACCTTCTATTGTAAAAAAATTAATATAAATGAGAAACACACAAAATTATCTAATCTAATAACAAATTAATCTAATTAATTAAAAGTAAACTAGCCTAAATTAAAATTAGACAAACTAAAATTAAATCTAAATTAAAATTTAAAACAAAAATTAAGTTTAAAACAAAAATAAAATGAAACCAAAATCAAAAACTAAAAAGTAAAAACCAAATTAAAAATTAAATCTAAAAACCAAATAAAAAACTACATAAAAAAACCAAATGAAAAACTAAATTTAAAAAAAAAAACTTAAATTTAAAAACCAAATTAAAAATTAAATCTAAAACCAAATCAAAAACTACATCAAAAACCAAATGAAAAAATAAATTTAAAAAAACTAAAAATCAAAAACTAAATTTAAAAAATCAAATTAAAAATTAAATCCAAAAAACCAAATTAAAAGCTAAATGAAAAAACTAAAATTAAAACTAAATTAAAACTAAAAATGAAAAAGCAAGATCAAAAACAAAATTTTTAACTAAAACCCAATCAAGTCCCATGTTAATATGGGCTGATTTTTAACAAAATGAAACCACAACGTAGGCCTTTTTTTTTAAAAGGTAATAGGTTTCACAAGGAAGTGGGCTATAAAAGCTCATGTAGAGGCAAGAACAAGAAATTTTCGGGCTATAAAAGCTCATGTAGAGGCAAGAACAAGAAATATTCAGACAAAATGCTAAACCATCATATCAACGTTAAGAAACAATAAGACCCATGTCATAATGATTTGCCCCAAAAAAATAGTAATGGTTATATGAAATGTCGGAGAAGAGAAAGGCTCATGCCAGGACAATAATGATAATGATTTGCAGGATATGGAGGTGGAGAAACAGAAGCATGCATGACTATTTGGTTGCACAAAATAGAATCTCTAAAAGGCATTAAAAACTTTCTGATCTAAATTCGACAAGCCACATTCTCCTTTGAGTAGCAACAAAATTTTAGGACCACATGGGTTTTAGTTGTATTTCTTTTAAAATTGCATTTTGTTGAAGTTAGTTGGCTATCTTTTGAATAATCTTATAAAAAACCATTCTAGAATATGAAATTCAATCTTTTTGGGTCTTATTCCAATAAAAGGAAAGAAAATTACATTGATTATTTTCTTTCCATAACGTTTTGTAAGATCGTGTATAAGATAACCACAATTATAGAAATAAATAAAAAATACAAGACAAATGTTTATTATCTTCTTTCAAAACATGTCTTTTAAAGAAAAATGTTAAATACAATGCATAATTACAATTAAAAAATTCTCAACTAAAATTATTGATGCAATCAAACATTGACGAAATTGATTTCTAAAAAAGAGATCAAGCAAGACACAAAGATCTAAGGCTAGATAGGTTTCAAGTGATCTTTTAAAATAATTTTTGTTATAATGTAAGAAAACAAGTTTGGTTAGTGTTGAAGGATGCCAAAAACCAAAACCTCTTGATTAATAATGAACTTCAAACCTTTTTCACCCTTAATTAAAAAAAAAACACATGAAGGAAATACTTATGATACTTTTTAGCCTATAGTACTTTCTAACACCATCTATAAGATAGCCACAAAGCCTTAGCTCTCATAATAAAGGAATGACTAAATTTTTAAAAAAGTCATCTCAATGACCAAAGTGAATATCTTATTGACAAATAAATTTTAGATGGGATCATAAGTGTCCAAGTGATCTAAATTATATTAAATTTTTAAAGGATCCAATGTTATAAACCTAGATATTAACAAAGCTAGTGACATTAGATAGATTTGTACAAGCAAGAGATATCAATTTTAATGACATAGGCAAACAAAATGAAATCTCACCAAAGGAAATTATCGTCCTAAATTTTGGAGCTAATTTTAAACTAATGTGATAATTATGTTAGTTCTTTTTCTTGTGTTTTTATTATAATCAATCAGATACTATTGTATTTAGTATCCTCCTTGTGACTAAACCCAAAAAAAATCCATGATAATATCTAATTTGACAAAATATGTTTAAAATCTTCTCTATAGGGCAACAATAAATACATATCTTTGTCATGAAACAATAGGCAAATGTAATGATGATGAACTTCAATATGTTATTTTTTCATCATAGCTAGGATCTTCACCATCTTGAGGACTCCCTGATGTGGGAGCATCCTTGGTTCACAACAATCTTAAATCAACCAAAAACATTTTCCTTTCTATTTTGTTTTCTGTTTGCAGTTTCAGTTTTCCTTTCTGTGTGTCCCAGTTTTGGCTCACCGAATTTTGTGGAGTTGGATTCTACTTGAAGACTTGATCATCTTTCTTGCTTTCGGACCACATCTCATTTGGATCACTTACCAAAAAGATATCGCTGCTAGTTTTCATGACAGTTTCTTGTTACCGATTGTTCCTTTGTTACTGGTTGCTTGATACCTATTATGGTGATCTACCAGAACCCATTCCAAAGCTTACGGAGCCTTTAGCATTGATTTCGATGTTCCTTGGTGTGTGGCCGACCTTTTCCTGCGATCAAAATTTCATCCTTTGGATTTTCTGGAGGAATCTCTTGGCAGAGGCCGACCTTGTTTATTTTGCACGTTAGGTCTTGTTCTTCAGATTTTGATCCCTTTTGGGCCGGCTGGATCCTTGGGATCGATATATATATTTCTAATCATGCTTTAGAATGTAATAAAATAGAATCAACTAGAGAATTAGATAGCTAGACTATGCATTGAAGATAGATCTTTCAATTCAAAGTCCCAGTTGTGACCTATTCTACCAAACCTGTGTGCCGGTATATTGTAATCTAGTTGTTATCGGTTGGATGCAATCAAATTTCATGCAATAAATCAATCTGTTATGCATTGCCTCCATCATATATGTGTGTTTTCGTTGTGTTTACTCTTGTTGACTGGTCCAAATTGATCTCTTTGAGGTCCCTCCTCACTGGTGACTGCTTCAAGTGGTATCAGAGCAAAGTTTTGTTCTGGAGGTTGCGTGTCCTGAATTTTTGTTGTAGGGTGGCGGATTGTGGATCCAACCTACAATTACAGAGGACTAGCATGAATCAATGGCACATAGAGGAACTAGGAATGGTGGAGCGCGTGGGAATGCAGAACCTATTGTGATTAAGATGTTGCAAGGAATAGCAGCCTAGTTAGAAGCTGTGGAGACAACCCAAAGAAGAGGCCGGCATATTGAAGATATAAGTGAAGATGAAGGAGAAGAAGCCCCGGTAGAATAAGTAAACCTATCGATAGTTGATCTAGATGAAGAAAGGTTTTTAAGGGTTTTGAGTAGGGCAAACACTAAACCCCATTTTACCCCACCAAAATATGATGGGAAGTTACATTCAGATGAATTGATGGATTGGATCTCGGAGATGGAGAAGTATTTTGATTTTGAAAACACTGCAGAAGAGAGGAAGGTGAAATATGCCTATACTCGGTTGAAAGGTCATGCATCTCTTTGGTGGGAGAATTTGCAAGTTGACAGACAAAGAAGAGGTAAAAAAAGATTAAGACATGGGATCGGATGATTGCTAAGTTGAAATCAAAGTTTGTACCGACGAATTATCAAGTGGATTTGATCTAAAAGTTGCAGAATCTGAGACAGAAGGAATCTAGTGTGAAGTACACCAAAGCATTTTATAAATTGAACATCAGATCTGAACATGTTGATGATGAAGTTGAACAAATTGCAAGATATTTGAACAGATTGCGGATGCCTATACAAGATGAACCTAGTATGATCAAATTGGAGAGTGTTGAAGAGGCTTACCAGTATGCACTAAAGGCTGAAGAGAAATTGAACAAAAGACATGAGAAGAGACAGAGAGGTAGAGGTGGAAGGTTTACCGAAGGAAGATTTTGAGGAAGAAGATATACCGGAGGAAGAGGAACTAGTGCAGATCATAACAAGGACAAGGAAGTGAACAAAGAACGTAATTCATACCGGAAGGATGATATAAATTTATACCGAAGGAAGAGGAACTAGTACAGATTAGAACAAGGACAAGGAAGTGAACAAAGAAGGTAATTCATACCGAAAAGATGATAGAAATTTCTACCAGAGGAGAGAACCAGATGGTTACCGGAATGAGAACTTTGGAAGACAAGATAAGAGGACATTTAGAGGAACTTTCTTTAAGTGTGGAGGAGAAGGACATCATGCATTCGAATGTAAGAAGACAGAGGCTACTGAAAGAGTACCAGTGGTGGAAGAAAACCCCACCAGATCAGAAAATAAACCAAAAGATGGAGAACTGTTGATGATGAGGAGAGCTTTGTGTCATACCAGAGGAGATGAAGAACCCTTGCAGAGGAATAATCTATTCAAAACTAGATGAAAGGTATCTGGTAAGTGTTGCAAAGTTGTTATTGATAGTGGTAGTTCAGATATTCTTATTTTAGAAGAGATGGTGAATAAGTTGAAATTAGAGACATTGAAACACCCTAAGCCTTATCAAATAGCATGGATTCGAGATGAACATAAGTTGTTAGTAAGTGAACAGTGTTTGGTGAAATTGAAAATTGGGAATTATCATGATGAAGTTTTGTGTGATATTATGCCTATGGATATTTCTCATATTTTGTTGGGTAGACCTTGGCAGTTTGATAGAAAGGCAATACATGATGGGAGGAAGAATACATACACTATTGTGGCCAATGGGATGAAACAAACCTTGTTAACTTTAAAGGAACCTCTGAAGAATGAAGTATGTATAAATGCTAGAGTCTGTTTAGTAGATGGAAGGAAATTCATGGATGTCCCTGAGACATGAGAATGTGTGTTTTACCTTAACTCCTAAGAAGAATGAGAGACCAAAACTGGAAGGAGAGAACCTGGAAGAGATAAGAGATTTCCTGACAGAATATGAGGACATCATTTCAGATAATGTACCTAATGGATTGCCACTTTTTAGCAGTATTAGTCATTGCATGGACTTGGTTCCCTGAGTTAGTTTGCCTAACAAAGATACACACCGGTTGACACCGACAGAGAATAAAGAACTGAATAGATAATTGCAGGAGCTGTTGAAGAAAGGTTTGATGAGGGAGAGTTTGAGCCCTTGTGCAGTACTAGCTGTATTAGCACCTAAGAAGAATGGAGAGTGGAGAATGTGTACTGATTCAAGAGAAATAAACAAGATCACAATGAAATACTGGTTTCCTTTACCTAGGATGGATGACATAATGGACTATTTGAGTGGAGAAAAATACTTTACAAATATAGATTTGAAGAGTGGATATCATCAGATCAGGATCAGAGAAGGTGATGAGTGGAAGATGGCATTTAAGACAAATAAAGGACTATATGAATGGTTGGTGATGCCTTTTGGATTGACTAATGCACCGAGTATTCATGAGGCTGATGAATGAGGTATTGAATAAATTCTTAGGTAAGTTTGTTATTGTGTAATTGGATGACATTCTGATTTTCAGTAAAACAAAAGAGGGGCATTTATTGCAGTTAAGACAAGTTTTGCAGAGGTTGAGAGAAGAAAAATTGTTGATCAATATCAAGTGTACTTTCATGAAGGATGAGTTAGTCTATTTAGGATTCGTGATATTTAAAGATGGTTTGAAGATGGACCCTGAGAAAGTGAAAGCCATTATTGAGTGGCCTACACCAGAAAGCATTGGGGAGGTAAGATCATTTCATGGATTGGCTAGTTTTTACCGAAAGTTTATCAAAAATTTCAGTTCAGTTTGTAACCCTATGACTGAGACCATGAGAAGAGATCAAAAGGAATTCAAGTGGACCACCGAAGCAAACAAAAGTTTTGAATTGTTGAAGCAGAAAGTAACTGAGCAGCCTATGTTAGCTTTACCAGATTTCAACAAAGTAATTCAAGTGGATTGTGATGCAAGTGGAACAACAATAGGATTAGTTTTGAGTCAAGAAGGGACAACAGTAGCCTATTTCAGTGAGAAATTGAATGATGCCCGAAAGAGATATTCAATGTATGATCAGGAATTTTATGCCATAGTTCAAGCCTTGAATACATAGAGACACTACTTGTTTCCTAAGGAGTTTGTGTTGTATATAGACCATCAAGATTTTTAGTATTTGAATAGTTAGAGTAAGTTGAATCAAAGACATATGATATGGGTAGAATTATTGCAGAGTTACACCTTTGTGTTGAAGCATAGAAGTGGGAAATCTTACAAAGTTGTTGATGCATTGAGTAGGAGAAGGAATTTGTTGAGTGAGATGAGAGTGGCAGTATTAGGTTTTGAAGATTTGAAGACATTGTATGATGAAGAACCGGATTTTGTAGAACCTTGGAAAGCATTTAGAGAATCGGTTATGGTTAATAGCAGAAAATGGTTGGATTATTTCATTCAAGATGGGATGTTATTCAGGGGAGTTCATTTGTGCATACCTAAGAGTTCCATGAGAGAGAACCTAATAAAAGACAAACATAGTGGAGGTTTACTCGAACATTTTGGCATTGACAAAATAGTTGCATTGGTGAGTGAGAAGTACTTTTGGCCCCAGATTCATAATGATGTTAAGAGATATGTCGAGAGTTGTAGAGTTTGTCAAGTTGTAAAGGGTAGTAGTTAGAATGTGGGACTGTATAAACCTTTGACAGTACCAATAAGACCTTGGGAGGATATAAACATGGACTTTATACTTGGATTGCCTAAGACACCGAGAAGGAATGATTCTATATTTATGGTAGTGGATAGATTTTTAAAAATGGCTCATTTCATACCTTGTAAGAAGACATCAGATGCATTGCATGTAGCAAACCTATTTTTCAAGGAAAAGGTGAGGTTGCATGGATTACCTAAGAGCATAGTTTTAGACAGAGACACTAAGTTTGTTGGCTATTTTTGGAGAACACTTTGGAAGAAGATGAAGACATATTTGAAGTTCAGTTCTACTTTTCATCCACAGACCAATGGACAGACAAAAGTTGTTAACTAGAGTTTGGGAAAATTATTGAGATGTTTAGTGGGAGATAAAATAGGAAGTTGGGATTTGATCCTTGCACAAGCAGAGTTTGCCTACAACAATACACTGAGTAGAAGTACTGGAAAAAAACCTTTTGAGATTGTTACCAGAGTGCACCCTAGAGGAATATCAGAATTGAGAGACATTAGTAGTGAAGACCGAAAGAGTTCAGAAGCAAGAGATTTTGCAGATCACATGGCAGCATTGCATATTTAGGTTAAACAACATTTGGAAGACATGAACAAAAAATATAAAGAGAAGGAAGATGAGAAAAGGATACATAAGGAATTTGAAGTTGGCAATGAAGTGATGGTATATCTAAGAAAAGAGAGATTCCCGGTTGGAACTTATAATAAGTTGCAGATGAAGAAATTTGGACCTTGTATGGTTTTGATGAAGTTTAGTTTGATGGTATGATGAAAGAATAAGCATCTGGTAGAATATTGAGAGGAGGGGAGTGAATCAGTATATTGAAAAACTGATACAAAGTTCCCAAACTCAAATTCAATCACACAAAGTAAACATATCATAGTCAAGATCAATATTCATAAGAATACTTGACATCAACAAGTTTAACTGTTATGACAACTTAACAGTAAACAACTCCAATCTTGTAAACATCAACAATGCTTAATCATATCTCAATATATTCATCTCTCAATGCTCCTAGTTATCATGCCTTATCAGAAGTTAATCAAATCAACAAATAAGATCATAACCACAAAAACATTCACCACTTGACACAAATGTTTATACGTGGAAAACCCAAATAGGTAAAACCCGCGATGAGATGAGTGAGACTCACAAGGATAGCTATCTAAACTCTTCTGAAGTTTGCCCTATTAGGAGTCAAGCCTGTTAA
Source organism: Cryptomeria japonica (assembly GCF_030272615.1). NCBI lineage: Eukaryota > Viridiplantae > Streptophyta > Pinopsida > Cupressales > Cupressaceae > Cryptomeria > Cryptomeria japonica. Next base: position 392,333,225 of record NC_081408.1, read on the forward strand.
AGCTTTACAATAAGTCCTATTAAGAACTAATTCCGATGAGGAATCACCTAGTTAAGGGATTTACAAATATGCCTTGATGAAAAGCACAATACCCTGTTAGGAGTAACCTCACTGGAGGATTTAAGAATCCAATCTAATGGACCACCTTGTTAGAGGATTTAATAAGTAACCAAGCTTGTTAGAGCTTACCCGGTTAAGGGATTTCACTTCTGTTGTACTTGTTAGAAAACAACAGATTTTCTTGATCTATCTGAATAGCACTACATTTGCTTGATCAGATCCTTTTAAGCTTCAATTTGCCTTTACTCAAAGTGTAGATCCATTCACTGATTAGGCAACTACACACTCAACAGGTTTCTGCCAATCTTGCCAACAACTTTTACAAACAACTTCATGGACCATAAATACAAATCAATTAGGTCGGTAACACAACAAAAACCCAATTCTCATCATCAAGATTACAAACAAGTTGGTACAATCTTGACTACTATAAATCATAACAATCTCTTCACATTCTTCAAGAAAATTCCAACCGCTCCATGATCACCGCTTCATCGGACTTTGTAACTCATCATGCGCTATGTATTAGATGCAATCCACTTTTCTCCTTCCCTAGACAACAAACAAACATGCCAAAACAATCTGAACTTATCCTCATATGATGATCACATGTGTCTCCATCATTACCACTCATCATATAATAAACCAACAAACTTGATCGGTTAGAGTTTAAAACTAATATGGTTTACTGGTTACATTGCATAGAAAGGTTTAACCCTTTACACCGGTTTACCGGTTCAACTCACAAACTTAACATACCAGTTTATAACATCTTCCACAAAGCTCTTCCTACCGGTTACTAGCCAATATAAAAAACAACAATATCAGCAATAACATGAATACCATTACCGGTTAATTGACTTCAATGACAACATATCATTAATGCAATCTATATGCAAAATGCCAACAAACTAAAAATGCCAACAATCTCCCCCTTGGGCATTGATGGCAATATAAATATCAACACCTTTGATTGCTGCTGAGATTGGTGAATAGGAATCATGGTTTACAATACCAAGTATTCACCTTGCTCTGTGTGTCTTCAGCCTGCCGTTGGTTCACCTAATCAGACACATAATTCATCTCCTTAATCACATAATTCTTCTCCCCCTTTGACAACAATGCCAAAGTGAAAGTAAAAACATGTAATTCTACTCTCACTGTGCATCAACAACATACTGCAACTTGATGCTACCCCTGTGAAATACATCCACTTCTTCATCAATCCATGTAAGATTCTACAAGTAATTTAGGGACTGATGCAATCAACATCATGCTCAAATAACTTCATGAAGAGGGAAAACCCCCAATTGACTTCTAAGATACTCAAAAGTGGTCTTAGGCAGAGGTTTTGTAAAGATATCTATAAGCTACTCCTTGGTAGAAACATGCTCCAAGATAACATCTTTACTTTGAACTTTTTCCCTCAAGAAGTGATACTTCAATTCAATGTTCTTAGTCCTTGCATGCAAAACAATATTTTTAGAAATGTTTATTGCACTTTTATTATCACACAAAATCTTTATTGGTTCTAAGATTTTCATCTTAAAACCTTCCAAAATGTGTCTCATCCAAATAGCTTGTGTGCAATTCATATAAGTTGCTACATACTCAACTTCAGCACTAGATTGTGAAGTACAACTTTGCTTTTTACTACTCCATAAAACTAGCCTTCCTCCTAGAAATAATGTTCCACTGGTAGTACTCTTCTGGTCATCAATATTTCTTGCCCAATCAACATCCGTGTATGCCTTCAAATCAAAATTGCCACCATATGGATACCATAACCCATAGTCAACAGTACCTTTTAGATATCTAAAAATTCTCTTGGTTTCCATCAGATGTGCTTCCTTTGGATTCTTCTGAAATCTAGCAATAGTACCAACTACATGGGCAATATCCAGTCGACTGTGAACAACATAGTGTAATTTTCCAATTATTGACCTATATTCCTTTTCATCTACAGACTTAGATGTATCTTCCTTGAACAACTTACAACCTATAACCCTTGGGGTTCCAACTACTTTACAGTCACTCATCCCAAAAGTCTTCAAAACCTCTTTCACATACTTAGATTGAGTAATGAAAATACCATTCTTCATTTGTTGTATCTGCAAGCCTATGAATTTTTTTTATTTCACCTACTAATGACATCTCAAACTCAGTCTTTATTTCATCTGCAAAACTATTGCTCATGTCATCATTACCTCCAAATATAATGTCATCAACAAATACTTCACTAACTAGTATTTCATCCCCTTCAAACTTGAGATAAATATTGATGTCATCACTGGTTCTAGCAAAGCCTATCTTCATCAGATGTGTATGAAGTTGTTCATACCATGCTCTGGGTGCCTGCTTTAATCCATACAAATCTTTATGCAATTTGCATACCATGTCTTCCTTATCTGTCAATGCATAACCATTAGGCTGCTCTATATAAACCTCTTCTTCCAATATCCCATTCAAAAATGCAGACTTAACATCCATCTGGTATACCTTGAACTTCTTATGAGCTGCAAATGCAAGTAAAGTTTTGACACCTTACAGTCTTGCTACTGGTGCAAAAGTTTCTCCATAATCTTCTCCTTCTTCTTCCGCATAACCTTTGTAGACTAATCTTGCCTTGTTGCAAACTACAACACCATCTTCATTTAACTTGTTTCTGAACACCCATTTAGTACCTATAACATTTTTTTTAATCGGTCAGGGTACCAGGGTCCAAGTGTTGTTCTTCTCAATTTGATCCAATTCATCCTCCATAGCTTTAACCCAATGATCATCACCAAATGCCTCCTTAGCACTTCTAGGTTGAAAGGTGGAGATCATGCAAGATTTCTCTCTTATTCTCCTTCTAGTTAGTACTCCAACATCCTTATCCCTAATAATCTGTTCAGGACTGTGATTCATTCTCACATACCTAGGAATAACATGATCATTCTCTTCAGGTTCAACTTCTTCATTATCATCTTCTTCTAAATTTATTTGTTCTGGTTGAACAAGTACATCAGGATTTGCTTTACTGGTTTCTGATTTAATAGTTTTAGGTTCCAAAAGAAAAATGAAATGATCTTCATCCTTTTTCTCTAAACTGGTTCCTTCAGAGACTTCAGGACATTCATCTACATGAACATCAACACTCTCAACAATTCTCTGTGTCCGGTTGTTGAAGAATTTATAGGCCTTACTCTTGGTGGAATAGCCAAGAAATATGCCTTCATCAATCTTAGCTTCAAACTTTCTTATGTAATCACCTCTTATAATAAAACATTTGCTTCCAAATATCTTAAAATAGCTAACATCAGGTGATCTCCCATACCATTATTCATAAGGGGTTTTGTCCTTACCTCTTTTCACCAGAACTTGGTTCATTGTGTAGACAATTGTACTTACAGCTTCTTTCCAAAAAAAATTCGCTACACCTCCTTGTATCAACATAGTCCTAGCAGCTTCAACCATTGATCGATTGTTTCTCTCTTCTATACCATTCTGCTGTGGTGTCCTTCATGTAGAAAGCTACCGCTTGATACCATTCTCATCACAGTACAGTGAATTCCTCAGAAGTAAATTCACCACCTTGATCTGTTCTCAGACATTTTATCTTTTTGCCACTCTCTTTCTCAGCTAAGGCCCTGAATGCCTTGAATTTACCAAAAGCTTCATTCTTATCCTTCAATAATGTGACCTACATCACCCTTGAACAATCATCAGTGAAGATCATGAAATATCTGTCACCTTGAATGCTTCTTGTTCTTATTGGTTCACATAGATCTGTATGAACCAAATCTAACAAGTGCTCTGCTGAGAAGGACTTGCTCTTGAAAGTTGAAGAAGTCATCTTTCCTAACTGACATTCTTTACAAAGAGCATTAACCGGTTTGTCTAGCTAAGGTAGACCTCTTACAGCCTTAGACTTGCTCACTTTAACAATATTGTCAAAATTTATATGACAAAATCTCCTATGCCAAAGCTAGTTATCATCTATCTTTGCAATTGAATAGTTGCTAACTTTAGGATTAAGATAAAATAGATTATCTCTGGTATGTTTCCCGGTTGCAATCAATTCACCTTTGTTGTCAAAGATTTTGCACATACCATTTCTAAACTCCAGTGGGTATCCTCTATCATTAAGGTATGCCACACTCAAAAGATTATGCTTTAGGCCTTCAACCCAATAGAAATCATCAACACTGCTCTTCCCATTAAGAGAAATAAATCCCTTACCTTTAACCATACATGGTGAGTCATTGCCAAATCTGACAACACCACCATCAAATTCCTTCGGGGAAAGAAATTTGCTCCGATCACTGGTCATATGATGTGAACAACCACTATCAATGATCCATCATCAGAGTTATCCATCTTGGATACTAGTGCCTTCTGATCTTATATTTCTTCCTTAATAGGTACAAACATAATATCTTCACTAGCATCATCATCAGATTCTTACCACTATCAATAGCTACAAGACAATCTCTCTTGCCTTTACCCTTATACTTCTTAAATGTGTCTCTCTTGTATTCATTTTCACCATTAGGGCAATAAGCTACTATATGACCAATCTTGTTGCATGCAAAAAATTTTAAAGGTCGCTTACCTCTATATTTACCAATGCCTCTAGGCAGTCATTTTGCCAACAATGCTTCAAGGTCCACTAAGTTGTCTTCAACATCAACATCTCTGCTGGATCTAGATTCATAGCTATGGTCGGTATCTCTACTTCTTCTCACAGATGGGTTAGAGATAGAAGCTCTGAATGCAGATTCTGATTTTTGTACACTACCATCATTGCCATTTAATTAAAAAGCAATAAGTTTTTCAATAATAGAGTCAAGAGATACCTTTGTCTTATCAATGGATTTCAGCTCCTAAATAGTTGCAACTCAGATAGCATAGACTGGTAGCAGGGTTCTCAGTACCTTACTGATCACTGTGGCATCTTCCACTTTCCCTCCTGCACTCTTTATTTCACCAACTATCTCTTTTATCCTTTGACCAGACTGCTGGATATTCTCACCTTCAGACATTATCATGTCATCAAACTTTCCTCTTAGACTCTCCTCTTTAGCAATCTTAACATGTTCATCACCGCTATAAATCTCTTCAAGTTTTTTCCATACTTTATATGTAGTTTCAAGACCATGAATATCTACATATTCAGCATCAGACAAGGAACTGATAATAGCCTCTAATGCTTGATGATTTTCTTGACGTTCTTTCTTCTGATCATCAGTCAGGGTTCTAGTCGGTGTAATATTATTAGTTTCTATATGATCCCAATACTGACTACCAAGACTCTTAATGTAAATCTTCATTTTGTTGCTCCATATTCTATAGTTATCTTTGTTGAACTTTGGACCTTCTGTCTTCATCATGATCTACAAGATCTTTTCCTCAAGTTGTTAGGCTTTTAGATTAAAGAGGACTTGAGACACTCTGATACCAATTGATGGTATGATGAAAGAATAAGTATCCGATAGAATACTGAGAGGGGGGGGGGTGATTCAGTATACTGAAAAACTAATACAAAGTTCCCATACTCAAATTCAATTACACAAAGTAAACATATCACAATCAAGATCAATATTCATAAGAATACTTGACATCAACCAGTTTGACTGTTATGACAACTTAATAGTAAACAACTCCAATCTTGTAAACATCAACAATGCTTAATCATATCTCAACATATTCATCTCTCAATGCTTCTAGTTATCATGCCTTATCAGAAGTTAATCAAATCAACAAATAAGATCATAACCACAAAAACATTCACCACTTGACACAAATGTTTATACATGGAAAACCTAAATAGGTAAAAACCATGGTGAGATGAGACTCACAAGGATAGCTATCTGAACTCTTCTGAAGTTTGCCCTATTAGGATCCAAGCCTGTTAAAGCTTTACAATAAGTCTTGTTAAGAACTAATTCTGGTTAGGAATCACCTGGTTGAGGGATTTACAAATATGCCTTGATGAAAAGCACAATACCCTGATAGGAGTAACCTTGCTGGAGGATTTAAGAATCCAAGCTAATGGACCACCTTGTTAGAGCTTACCCGGTTAAGAGATTTCACTTCTGTTGTAATTGTTAGAAAACAACAGGTTTTCTGGATCTGTTTGAATAGCACTACATTTGCTTGATCAGATCCTTTTAAGCTTCAATTTGCCTTTACTCAAAGTGCAGATCCATTCGCTGATTAGGCAACTACACACTCAACAGGTTTCTGCCAATCTTGCCAACAACTTTTACAAACAACTTTCATGGACCATAAATACAAATCAATTAGGTCGGTAACGTAACAAAAACCTAATTCTCATCATCGAGATTACAAACAAGTTGGTACAGTCTTGACTGTTAGAAATCATAACAATCTCTTCACATTCTTCAAGAAAATTCCAACCGCTCCATGATCATTGCTTCATCGGACTTTGTAACTCATCACGTGCTATGCATTAGATGCAATCCACTTTGCTCCTTCCCTGGACAACAAATAAATGTGCCAAAACAATCTGAACTTATTCTCATACAATGATCACATGTGTCTCCATCATTACCACTCATCAGATAATAAACTTATTATGCATTGCCTCCATCATATATTTGTGTTTCCATTGTGTTTACTCTTTTTGACTAGTCCAGATTGATCTCTTTGAGGTCCCTCCTCACCGATGACTACTTCACTCCCTAATTATCACAAAATAGTAAAGTTTTTGTAGTGGAACCAAGTTAAAAATCAACCAAGATCTAGTACAAGATCACGTCATAAATTTTGTCAATAAATACTTTATATTTCGCTTCAATAGAAGATAAGAAAACTATATGTTATAACTTACTCTACCATGAAATCACTCTTGATCCATGTGCAAGATATATCTAGTTGTACAATATTGAGTATCAACTAATCCAACCAATTGGAATCAAGATACCCATATAGCATGAAATTGTTTTTTTAGTAAAGAATGCCAAAGGAGAGTGTTCCTTTGACATATCAAAGAACACATTTTATAGCTTGCCAATATTTTAGAGAGTTTGACATAAATCTAAAAGGAAACATAAACTTTAATTTCAAGAAAATGGTACTTTAGACCAACAATTTTGGTTCACATGTCATAGTGGAGGACAATCATTTATTACTCAAGATTTGCAATAATTCATAGATTGTTTCACCATATGTGGCCTCAAATGTATTCCTATTGTCATGACTTGTGTAAAAGGTGTGACTCATATGCTCACAAGTTCTTTTGCCATAATATTTGACTCTAATCTTGTCAATTATATCACTACTAAACCTAGTCTTGTGTGTGCCTCCTCACATGTGCACGTGGAATCCTATGAGAATATTGATAGGGTAGGGGTGCCTATTGGAGATCTTGGTCTATGTCATTCAACTATATCTACTCATTCATCTCTCCATGGTAAATGTTAACCCATGTCTCTTGTTCTCATTAGTTCAATGTTGTTCATCTATAGTCAAGAGGTGATAGATAACAAAGAATATTTTGAATATCCATCCCTCATCTAAAAATTCAATTGTCTTTAGCCCTCCCCTCTAGAATTGAACAAATGGGTTTGAATCTTGTAGGTCTCTCACTAAGGGTAGGATTCAACTATATCTACATATTAAGGAATTTTTCATTGATTCATTCTTATCGAAATACTATAGGAAGTAGGTGCTAGAGGGTGGAGTTCGGATGTGAGGAAAACACTCCCTCTCACTCAAACTATGAGTTCCCTCCTTCAAGCCTTCAATAACCAATCTAAATCTATGATTTTGTGAATTAAATTAGTTTCAATTTATTGACAATTCTCTTCAAAAAAATTTACAAGAGCATGGAATGTTGTCAAACATTGGCCATACTACTTATATACCCACATTCTCCTAAAAATTAGCACCTCTAAGGATCTGCCTAGGTATATTGTCCTATTTGTTGGGGATAGATCATGGGCTCAAAAACTCATTTATAGGACACCTTACTTCAGAATGCCCATGTTCTCACCACAAGAAGGGTGAGGTGACTTGGTGGAGGAACATCCTCCAACACCATTTGACTATTGATAATTTAATTCTAGCAATGATGTATTTTGTGACTCCTTCCCTTAGGGTTATCAAAATTTCATATTAATTGTCCCGATTCTTCATCTTATCAAGGCCCAATAATGGATAATTCAACTTTACACCTCTTGCCACTAGGTGTTGAGTCTTTTTTCCTACTATTTTAGAGGTTTTAGTGCAACATTTATCTCATCTTCATATGCCCATGAGGGATCCATTCAATTTTTTTAATTGAGGATGTCTCTTTCCTCTCCCCCATTCTAACTCTTTGGAGGATAATGCCTCATGGAATATTGTTAAAATAATAAAGATATATCTTCCAAATCATTCTTGTATTCCCACACCTGTGTTAAGGGTCCTCAAAATGGTAGGATGAGGCTTGGGGTTGTGTAGGTGGCCTTATAATTTGTTTGGAAGCCTAGATACAACCTCAATGTATAGATTTTGTGATCCTTCAAAACCATCTTTTTGTTGGTAGCTTGGCTACATTAGTGTATTGGTTTCAAGTCCTTCCAAAACTTTCTTATTTGTGGTTTTGTTGTGGTTCAACTATGTTTTTTTTAATGTTTCAGTTGTATTGAGTTTCCAAGGCCCTACCAAAACTATCATTTTACCCATTTAATCAAAAAATAACTATTAAAAACAAGTTTGGTTAAGTGGTATTAATGTAAATTAAACTACCCACTAGTTGACAATACAATAATTCAATGAGAAATGGTGTATTAGTGTTGTTTAGAGTTTCATCAAAAAATGCATAGGTGTAGATGATGTATTACACTTGTATATCTTAATCAATTATACCATATATTTTGCATACTTAGTTGAAGATACAAATATAGAATTCTTAAGTTGCCAAAAATTATACACCTAAACAACCATGTAAGGGCCCAACATTGTTCACTCAGTATTGTTCATTTCAAAAACATTCCAAAGATTAAATTTCAACTTTTGAGTTGATTGGGTTCTATTTCCACTAGTGATTAGCAACATTAATAACCAATAACAATTATTCTTATATAGATATTTGAATCAAAGTATATTCTTCTAAATCATAAAGGTGTTGATAAATACCAAAGCGAATAAGAATTCTTAAGCTCATAAAAGGACATAACCAACTTGAAAATGAAGTGTTCCTTTCTAGAAACCAAGAACCTTGTGCTTGCACCTTGTATACCTCCTATTTTGAATCTCCATTCAAAAATGTACTCTGACAACTATATTATAGACTTTAAATTCATATTTAAAATCAGCTAGATTTAACATCCAATAGGTTAGCACCATATTTGCAATATAACACATGAAACCTTGTAATCTATTGCTTCTTGTTCAAGATATTCTTTCACAACAAGCCCACCCTTGTACTTTTATAAAGAGACATTTGATTTACATAAAGATTTTTAATATATAGACTTTTCCCTTGAGATAATTCAAACAAAGCCCAAATCTTATTTTGAATTTTCCTAAAATTTTGTCTTCATGGCATCTTCCTACTCAAGCTTTCCCTTAGAATCATCATACGTGTGATTCAAATACCTATGAATAAATAAAAAAACTAAAATTGGTTTCCCCAATCATGTATACCAAGCCTCCACTACCTTTGGAAATTCATCCTCATGAATATTTTTTAATATGGTATAATACTATTTTTGTATTTATTTCCTATGAAATCATCACCGTACTCATCATCAAATTCTCCCTAGAACTAGACCCTTATGACATTTCTAGCTCTAAGCCTTGTTTTATTTCCACACCAAAATGTTAGGATTTAGGTGTCATAAACCTTGTAAGTCCTTTAATTTATTGTTTTCATAATGTCATTTGTAATTTACCCATAAGAGGTTAAATTAGTTAACCAACAGTGGTGAAAGAGACCATGTAAAATAAAAGTTAGATTGCCACTTATCTTCTAGAAAATGCACAAAATAGATAGGCATTCCATTTGGAATCTCCCATTTCTAGGGGTTATGACATCCATACTAATTTTTAAGAGGATCTATGATAGATATGACAACTATCATAATATTCTATAACAACTATCATAGCATCTATGACAATATTTATAATAGAATCCTTACACAAGTGCCCATGCATGAGAGATGTCTTATGACAATTGTAAGAGCATTTATAAGTTTCTATTTTGGGTGGATTTTATTGATTCCAAGGAGGTAGGTGTAAGTTTTTCTAGGTGGCTTTGTTTTCTATTTCTTTATACCACAATGTATTCATTCTCATAAACTCCTATAAATCAGTGCCTTAACCTAGAGTTATTTATTCGACCTTATTCAATTTTTAGGACAACAGAGTGTTGCCAAATTTTACAAAGGTTTATAGAGAAGTGTCCTTTTGTTGTAATATTCACTGGATTACTAATATACTTTCCCTTTTTTGTGGTGGAGTTTTTTCCCAAAAGGTTTCTCCATGTCAATCCGGGTTTTCATGTGTTATGGTTTTGTTTTGATTCTACAATCACATTATTAAGGGTTAGTCTTTAGTTTCAGATTTGTAATAACTTGCAATTTAAATTCATATTGCAAGCTTTCTACTCCTTGTTTTACAACATTTGGTGTTATAGCTAAAGGTTTTATTGAGGGAGGGGTTCCTTTCTTTGTAAGTCTTGAAGGTTTTTCGTTAAAGCGGGAGCATTTTCTTTGTGGGTTTTTTTGTAGAAATGAGAAATCTTGTCTATCATGGCCTCTACCTCTCATCAAGATATTGATAAAATCAATGGCACTGGTTACAAGATATGTAAGTTGAAAGTAGGAGACTTCCTTGAAGAGAGAGATTAATGGTTGTGTATTTCTAAAGGAAAGAAACCAACTCTAATCTCTATTGACTAATGAAGAATGGAAGAAAAATGATAAGAAGGAATGGGGAACAATTTGGTTGTTTCTCATAGACTCTATCCTCCTGAATGTCTCTTCAAAAGACACTATATAAAAGATATAGAGGAAAATAGGTGAAATTTACTAGACTTAGAGTTTGTCTAATAAGTTGTGTTAGGATTGCAAATTTTTGCATTTTTTGCAGTTTTGGTTTTTCTAGTAAATTGTCAAATTTTAGGGCTTGGGAGTTGACATCCTTTTTTGTTCTTTTGGCTATGTTTGCAAGTTTCCTTTATAGTGTCTGTTAGGGGTCCCACAGATATTGAGAGGGGGGCTGAATCAGTATCTAACCGGTGATAAGATTTTCTTAAGTTAAACATGCAGAACATAATATAACAGTGTACCGGTATGCAAGAAATAATGCAATAAACAAAATCAAGAACATCCACATGAAAAGTACACCATAACACAAGATTTTTAACGAGGAAACCCGGTGTGGGAAAAACCTCGGTGGGATTTGTGACCCACAATATTCACTCACTGGCCAATAAGAGAATATTACTTACAATAGGGGGCCTGCACATGCAGGAAGGCCAACTACCTAGAGCTCACTGCTCAATGGGAGGTCACACTGACTTACAATAAGGATTATATTAATCCATTGACTTGTACTGCTTTACAATAGCATCTTCAATGCCAGATTCAGTACCGGTTCTTTCTCTGTTCTTTACATATACCCTTGACCTATAATTCGCACATTAGGTCTACCTAATAATTTTCTTTATGATTCTTACATCACCTCTATCACTTCTACAAATGTCTATAATGATCTCCTTTATATAAAAGAGTCATTTTACAATTTGCCAAGTCGGCTTGCAATAATAAACAAAATATTACATAATAAAAATCCAGTCGGCCTCTATGCCGGTATACATGTTTTCTTCTGTACCGGTGTCAGTGTCCTTGTTGATGTTGGTGCACTGTCTTGCCTGTGTAATGCTTTGCCAGTATGATGTCTTGTCGGTGCCATAGGATTGCAAGGTTGCCTATAATACTTGCTAGTATGATGTCTTGCCGGTGTCATAGGATTGCAAGGTTGCCATCAATGATAAAACCTTCAATCACATACAATGTCTCATTGGAGTGTCCATATGCCAACAATCTCCCCCTTTGGCATTGATGGCAACACATGAGAAATTTCAAAAAGTATCTAAAATGTGTAGTCCAAAAATGTTACCAAAAATATGAGGGCTCCCCCTGAGCATATGATTCATGTGTTTTGAACTTTCTCATTCCACTACTCCCCCTTTGGCATCAATGACAAAGGTTGTCAAGATGTCAGTAGAGTTTGTAGTTTCATCTATCCATATCCTCAACCCTGTAGTTGGGTAGTTATTATCTGAAAAAAATCTCCCAAAATTAAGTTTAAACTATCCATAAATTTCTTACTATCTTTTATTGTTGTCTCAGTCCTCTTTACTGTACCGGTGAGATGTTGCAAATGCTCTACCGGAGTTTTGTTTCCCTGTATTAGTGCCTCTGAGATTTTCTTCCGCAAAGATGCTAAATAGTCCAATATTGGACTTAGTTTAGACCTCAGATGTTTTGCCTTGTTGATTATTCTTTCTTTTTCTCTTTCCAGTTTGAGCAATTCTTCCTCAAAATTTGCTATCTTCTCTTCAAAAACTAATAATGAATCTGGTGAGTTGACAAAATTGTCTACAAGCTTATTTATCTCATCCTGTGTCTTGCTTATTTTCTTGTCAATATCTACAGTCAAAAAGTTTGTTTTACATGTATCTTTATACAGATTTTTGTATTCTTTCAACAAACAACATAGTTCCGATAGAAGTGTGTCAAAATCTCTGTTACACTTCTTTATTTCCTCGTCAAAGAATTTCTGTTTCTCTTTTTCTACCTTGTCCTTTATTGATTCTTCCTTTATTTTCTCAATGTTTTCAGAAATATATTTACACAATGTGTCCAATTGTCCTAAAGAATCTTTATTATCTATGTTACAGGTTGGAGCTATTGCCTTCAAAATTGGTATTGAATTATCTATTGCTTTATAAGCTTGTGAACTGCAGTCAGTTATTTTCTTAATGGTGTCAAGTAGTACCTCAGTCACATTTGTTGACTTGAATATTGATGATGACCCAACAATCTGAGTACCGGTGGAAGTAACCATGCTTGTATTGACCTTTGGTAGGTCAGTTTGTGTCTGCATTTCTTTTAGCACTGGTTTTCCTGCTTCACTATTTACCGGTGGCACTGTTTCCTTGTGAACCTATTTCGGAGCCTGTAGCTCTGATGGTTTCTCTGAATGTTGTGTTGTCTCTATCTGTGCCTCAGATTCTACCTTTTTCTCTATGTCCTCTGCCGGTTTCTCTATTTCCCCTACTACCGGAGGCTCATTAACCATATCTGACTTGTCAATTGTATCTTTATCAACTATTATCTTGATCTTTTGGGTATCACATTTATAGTATATAGGACTTTAGAATTAGGATTGCTATCCTCTACATCCATACTTTCTGTTGCCGGTTGATCTTCAGTAGTTGTAATTTTTACTAGTGGGGGTAGGTTGTCTTTAACCTTTATGCTTGGTGGTCCACCAACTTTGCCTTTCCCCTTGTCCCTATCCTTCTGATATACTTTTATAGGCTTAGGTTTCTTGTATTCTTCTTGTTTTTCCTTGTCAACCAGGAATATGTCCCAACCATCTTTTGTTTCCTCTGTTACTTCAGTGACTCTTCCTGCCATCACTGAAATATGATGGTGTTTGCCTGAGCAATCAAATCATCAATTTCCTTGGGAGAGTTTACTAGATACACAGCAAGTAATTTCTCTATTTTTATTTTCTTATCTAATTCAATCACTGCTTGCCTTCTAGCTTCTAACCTTTTGTACAAATCATCAGGAATTTCATTTACTACTTCCATCAAAAATTTCTTATACATGTCCATATGCAGTATCACACCTTCCTCAACTTGCCCTTTCTCATCAGCAGATAGAGTGTCATAAATTTTCTCTATGTTTTTCAGTTTTCCTTCCTCTGTGATTTCATTTAACAATATATCAAGAGGTGTCAAGTCACTGTTTGTCCTTTTCTTTTTCTTTGGTGTTAGCTTCTTCTTGGGTGTGACCTTTCTGACTGGAGATCTCACTGCTTGTTGCTTTTGCCTTGTCCTTCTAGGTGAAGGAGTGGTTGCCGATGAGGGATCTCTTTTTCTAACAACTCTTTTAAAAGTTGTTGGCATGTCACCTTTAGAAGAAGTACCTACCGGTGATAGATGAGCTTCAGGTTGTGGAGCTGCCAACTCATCTTCTGTTATGCCGGTTTTCTTTAGTACATCTTCCTTAATGGCCTTAGCTTGCCTGGATCCTTTCCTCACAAATGCCTCAACCTTCTTTACTCTTTTCTTTGATTGTATTTGGCTTTCTATAGTCTTAGCACTACCAAATAATTCTTCCTTGGGTTCATTGGGGGCTTCCAGAAGTGCTTTAGCATAAGTTTCAACTATGTGATCATCTGTCTCATAGCCCATTTTGGTTACCCAAATTATCCTTGGGATGACCGCTTCCATCCATATTTCATCTTTCTTAATAACAAAGCATATATCATCTTTGTATTTGTCTACTATTTTCTGGGATAACCTTATTCTTTGCTTCATTTTGGTCTTCAGTGCTTGAAAAAAGTCATGAATATTGTTCTCCTTGTTCTCACCCATGGTATTGAACAGTTTTGTCAATTGCTTTCCTACTGGTATGTTATATCCAAGTTCTTTATAACCTATAATAGGAACCTATTTTGTTATGTGTAGCATTAGACATACCAATAGATTTCCAAATCTGAAAGTTCCTTTCTTGTCCTTCTTTATCTTTCCAAGGTTGTCTATTAGTTCATCTTTTAACCATTCATAGATGTCAATTTTTGCATTGTCTGTAACCATATCATAAGCACTCTTAATGCATAAACTTGAAACTGAGTTAAGTCTGTTAGCATGAGTGGCTTTGTAACCCAATATCATACTTATGAATCTCACATTGATATCTTTTACATCATTAACCCTTAGAGATATCTTATCAAAAGTTGCACCTATTAGTTTTGTAACTAGGTCATTTGGAACCTTCTTGGTTTTGTCTGGTCTCTTACCAGTGGTCGGTAACCCTGTGATAGCTTTCACAGCTTCCTTGGTGATCTTATGGATTGCATCTAGCCAGAAAAATTCTCCATGAACTCTACTTAACACTATCCTAATCACATCCTTAGGGAATTCAGGAATGCTAAGGATTTCTATGAATCCTAGGGTTTTGATAATCTTGTGTTCAGCTTTAACATTGCTGGTATCATCACATATTACGGTTTTATACATGGTTTTGATTTCCTCATCTCCTAACTCTTCAATATTGCAGTGGATGTACATTCTAGGGTCTTCAGCATATACAACACCTTTAGGGATTTGAGAAAATGCACCTAAGGTATCATCCTTCTTTGCTATCTCGGGGACTAGCTGAAATACGGGCCTAGGTCTTTTAATTACTTCAACAACAATAGGGTTTGCTATGTATTCAATTGCAGAGGTGGATGCCATGATTAAATACCTTTTTCTGCCTTGGATGGATGATTGCTTGGAGTGTACTTTCTTCTTTCTCAAAATGCTTTAGCTCAGAATCTTTGCGCTCTCTGAAAATTTCAAATCACGGTGAAATGAAATGGAGCCAAAACCTTATTTTATAATGTCTTTTTTCCATCTACCACATTAATTGCATGCCGGTTAAGTATTCACTTAACATTGTCTGCCGGTAATAAGTAATTTTCAACTTCTTATCTCTAACCGAGGGAATAATTAGCATATGTGTCATTTGATTGCCAAACCCTCAAGGAAATTTTCTTCAATTAGATGAAGAACTTCCTGCCAGTGGAGCACTACTTTGTCCTGTCGGTGAAGCATCATTCTGTCCTACCGGTGGAGCATTGGTTGGTTCTACCGATGGAGAAGTATTCCCAATATTTAGATCTGCTTTTCTAATCCATTGCTTTGAGAGTTCTTGCTTAACCTCTTCAACTTTTTCCTTACCTTTCAAGCTAGCACTTTTGTTGTCTACCAATGTACTTTTACCTCTACAAAATTTAGCAATATGCCCAGTCTTGTTACATGCATAACAAGTTACATTATTATTCTGAATAGCTTTCCCATAACCTATGCCGGTTTGTGTTCTGCATTGGTTTGATAAATGTCCAAATCTTCTACAAACATAACATCTCACATTCATTCTGCAGTTTTTAGAGTTATGACAAACTTTGTTGCATTTTGAACATTGACCGGTGGGTGTATTGATATTCTGATAATTCCTAGATCTACATTCATTTGCTCTATGGCCATACTTATTACAGTTAAAGCATCTTCCATTGAATTTATAAGTATTAGGTTGTCTTACCGGTTTGTTGTGATCCTGAGTATTTGTAGTACCAGAGCTTTCACCAACTTCAAAGCCAATTCCAGAAGTGTCACCTTTAGGTTTTTGATTCTTTAGCAAGGTACCAAGTTCCTCTAATCTTTTCTTGAATTTTTCTTTGTGTTGATTTGGAGTTTCCAGTTCCCTTTCCATGATTTCTTTTTGTCTCATCAATTCATTTGAGTCATTCTGAGTATGCATCAGACCTGTCTTCAACATGTCATTTTCATAGCTAAGTCTTGTGTTCTCATTTGCTGCATCACTTAGTCTTCTGGTCAATTCTTCTTCATTCTTCTTCCTATCCTCAATCTCTTTACAAAATCTCATAGTCATATCCTGCATTTCATTTTTTACTGTCATGATCTCTTGTTTCAACTTGCTTATCATATCATTAAGTGATTCCTTTTCATCATTCTCATTTTGCAGTTTTTCACAGAGTTCTCTTCTCTTATTTCTTGCAACAGTAAAATTTTCTTGAAGTGCCTGAATGATATCCTGAGCTACTCTCAAATCATCTTCTAATTTGATATTTTTCAATTTCTCTGCATCATAGTCTGTAAGAGCTCCTTCAAGTTGCTTCATTAGATTTTCCATCTTTACCAGTATCAAGATCCTCCTCAAGCTGTTAGGCTTCTGGAAATAGAGGACCAGGCTCTGATACCAATTGTTAGGGGTCCCACAGATACTAAGAGGGGGGGGGGTGAATCAGTATCTAACCAGTGATAAGATTTTCTTAAGTTAAAACATGCAGAACATAATATAATAGTGTATTGGTATGCAAGAAATAATGCAATAAACAGAATCAAGAACATCCACATGAAAAGTACACCATAACACAAGATTTTTAACGAGGAAACCCGGTGTGGGAAAAAACTCAGTGGGATTTGTGACCCACAATATTCACTCACTGGCGAATAAGAGAATATTACTTACAATAGGGGGCCTGCACATGCAGGAAGGCCAACTGCCTAGAGCTCACTGCTCAATGGGAAGTCACACTGACTTACAATAAGGATTATATTAATCCAATGACTTGTACTGCTTTACAATAGCATCTTCAATGCCCGATTCAGTACTGGTTCTTGCTCTGTTCTTTATGTGTGTGTGAAAAAGTGAACCTGTAGCTGCAAGCACAACACTTCAATTAAGTCATTATATGCATGGTTAGTAATCAATAATCAATAAGAAATAAACCATAGCAAAGTGACTAATTGCCTTCTAAAAGATGCGAGTATAAGATTGCTCTCAGATTTTTTATAAGCAATACCAGTGACTAGACTACACCAAGATGAAGGATTTAATCTATATGATATTAAGCTATATGGATGCAAGATGGATGAGTAATTCAAGCAAATTCAAGCAACAATGCATGCAAGCAATAATGAATGTAAAATGGATGCAAGTAAAAAAGGCACAATGGTTCCAATGACTCCAGAGCGAAATTAGCGTGATAATAATTTCCAAGCATGTTCTCAAAAATCTCTAGGGTGAATTGGAATGAGAGCTGAAGACTGAATTTATAGAGAATTACAAAAACCTCAATTTAGGATTAATTGAAAAATAATTGAGAAATCAGGTTGAGTTAACCTTGAGATAGATTCCAATTATAAGTTTAATTGAAATGCATTCAAATTAGAAGTCCAAGTTGCATTGGAAAATAATAATAAATTAATTCCATGCACATCTGATAAAAATAGATAATTCTTCAATTTAATCAAGAAAAGAGTTTCCTTAATGAAACTGAACTTCTTTTTCTGAAAAGCTTTGAGTTCCAATTTTAGAGAATAATTCAACAATTCAATTAAATTGCTTTTCTGATTTCAAGTTCTAAATTTAGAAAAAGAAATAATATCTCAAGTTTGATTTCTCTCTCTCTTCAATTCTTTTTTGTTTTGACTTTTGTTTTGTTTCAATTCAACTCTTTGTAATAAATTAATCCTTTCGCATGATTGAATGGCAAATTTATTAATTAATTAAATATGCAAAGATATTTAATAAATTAAAATGGGATAATTGATCAAAATGATTATTCTTGAAATAATTCAATTAATTAAATAAATATTTAATTAATATTGAGTGGTTGATTTGCCATGTGATTTTTGATAATTAAGGAATTAATAATGTGCTCAAGATTGATTTAATTGCCTTTGGTTAGGACCTTGGTGATGTTGTCGAGATTAGGGGTCCATGGTTTAGATGACCAATTTTAGGGTATTACACTTTACATATACCCTTGACCTATAATTCGCACATTAGGTCTGCCTAATAATTTTCTTTATGCTTCTTACATCACCTCTATCACTTCTACAAATGTCTATAATGATCTCCTTTATATACAAGAGTCATTTTACAATTTGCCAAGTCGGCTTACAATAATAAACAAAATATTACATTATAAAAATCTCGTCAGCCTCTATGCCGGTATACATGTTTTCTTCTGTACCGGTGCCAGTGTCCTTGTTGATGCCGGTGCACTGTCTTGCCTATGTAATGCTTTGCCAGTATGATGTCTTGCCGGTGCCATAGGATTTGCAAGGTTGCCTGTAATACTTGCCAGTATGATATCTTGCTAGTGTCATAGGATTGCAAGGTTGCCATCAATGACAAAACCTTCAATCACATACAATGTCTCATTGGAGTGTCCATATGCCAACAGTGTCTTGGTTAATTTTCCTATTTTATTTTTTTCCCCCTAAGCGCAAAGTTTCATGACCCTTATACCCTTGTTTTAAGTTGCACTAGCTCTTTTATTGCTTTAAGTTCTCATATTATGTCACCCCACAAGTTATTTGTCTCTTCATTTTTCAAAGTTGCGGGTCCATGGGTTGTATTTCGGGTAAACCATAGTCATTCCCTTCCCTCGTTCTTTAGTGTTCCTAGATTGAAAGTTAATAGCAATCTTGTGGGTATTGTTTTAGGAAGCACTTGTGTTCTCACAGTTTTATCCACTTGAATGAGTTATTCCTCATGGGCATGTGGATAAGAATAGTGATGTGTTGGATGGGTCCCACCTTCGTGTAGGATGTTAAGAGGTGGTGAAGTTGGAGACTGCGGGCTCACGAGTATGTAAAAGGTGCTTAAATGTATTGGGTCATCCCCACTCCCACATGTGTGTTTTGTTGGCATTCAAGGTAATTAGCGGTCCTGTGGGACTGGACAAAGGCAATGAATGTATGTCCCATGATTCTATGGTTTTGTTTCTTGGAAATAAAAGGAGAATGTGGATACACGGGGAGATATTTGTGACTTTTCAAAGTTAGAGGTGGCATTCCGAGTGCGTAATTGAGGTCTATGTGGATTGTGAGATGGTTTTGGTCATCTGATCAAGGTTGATTCAATGGCATCAACGACTGAGATTTAAAATTGTGAATTTGGTGCCCAGTGTGGTAGGTGATAGAGTTGTGATCCTAAGTAAAGAGACGCGGTTTCTCATTTTTCAAGCAATCGTTATATAGGCAAGTAGGTATGAAAGAATGTTGAGTCAAATGTAGGCTCTGACCAAAAGAGATGCTAATACAATTGGAGAAGTACAACAAGATCAAGACCAGATTACTTGTTTTGGAATAAATTAAGGAAGATAAGAGAAAGTCTCTTTTGATTATATGCATGCAGAATTCAAAATGGCGGCGAGATGAGTTGCATGTGTATGAATTTTTTGGAAATTATAGTTGGCAAGAGGAACTGGGATTTTAAAGCAAAGAGCATAAAGGACAGCTTGCATGAAAAACCATGGCAAGGCTATTTTTAGGATTCCTAGTGTCTTTATATAATCAGCAGAGTTGTGTTGTCCGTATTTTTGCATTCATAAAATTGGACAACCCCTTTATAACTTTTGTTCAAAAATGAATTTTTTTAGTCTAAGGCATGCTTCCCAAGGCAAAAATTTTGCTTCTTGTTGAATTGGACTGATCTTTGGTTCATCCTCAATCTGCGTTTCAAATTTCATCAAGTTTTGAGTTCTTTTGCTATGTTTTTCCTTCAAAATCAGGTTTTATTCTCTGGACTTTAAGTGGAAAATTTTCCTTCCTTCGCAAGTTTAGAGTTTTCTTTATGTTTTTGTGTTGTAGGAGTTTTTTTCTGGCAATCACAAGTGCACTTTATAAAACTTGTAACTTATAACTTGCTTTTTATTTCCCATTTTCCCGTTTTGTCTTTTAAATTGTTTGTAGGAACTTTTTGGACAAATTACAATGTAATTTTAAAATACAAGTTTAATGAGAACTTGAAAGTTCTCATAAAAGTTCCTACTTTGTGCTTTCAAGTTGTAATAGGGATTTTATTTCCCTATTACAAGTATTTTTAAGTTTTTAAGTCTTTTACGTTTTTATTTGTTTTAGATGTAATTGGGGTTTTATTTCCCCATTACAAGTTGTTTTGCTCTTTATTTTTGTGCTTTTGTTCCCTTGAAACACGAATTTGTTCAAGTAAAGGAAAAATGATGCAATTTAAAACTTGTAAAGGGGTTTTAGAAACCCAATTACATCTTTGGAGGGCACGTTTTGCTTGAAGATGAAGAGGAAAAACCCGATTTGCACTCTTGCTCCCACAAAATCGATTTTTTTGGCATTCTTCCCTTGAATCCATCCCTCATTTTTTTCTATGGTGTTGAAAATCGTTGGTTCTTGCCACTTTTTTCATATTGAACGATTTTAAGAAACATGTCTTGCATTTATTGGAGACATTTTTTAATATATTTTTGTTGGTTCTTGCCACATTTTGGAGCATAAGTTTGCCCTTATTGCCACATTTCAAACACGTCTTGCATTCTTCAATCATTGAAGAGTGTTTGAAGTCAAATGCACTTCTCTTTCCAAGTCATTTTTTGTGGGAAGGTTTAAAGGCAAAACTGATTTATTTGATTATTGCAATCACAACGTGGTGGCCTCCTTACCTATTTATCAGAGCATTTTGGTTTCTCCCAAGTTCATTTGCTTTGATCTAGGGCATTCGTCAAGCAAGGTATGTGATTTTCAGTTTTGTTTATGTTTTTCTATTTTGCTTATGCTTTGTATAGATCTTGTTCTTGCTTGAATTCAGATTTTCATAATTTCTTCCCAAAATCCCAATTTCTTGAATGCAATTTGTAGATTGCATTGTTTTTCCCATCTTTCAATTTTTCCTCTTTACTTGAAATCGAGTTTTTAAAATCTGATTACAAGTATAAGTAATATGTTGGTCTTCCCCTTTGGTTGAAAAAAGTTAACATTCTTTTGCCAAAATTGCAATATTAAAAGTTGTTTTGAAGCTTAGCCACTCAAAATCAGATTTTATAAGCCTGATTACAAGCAAAAGTTTTTCCTATTTTTTACATGTGGTCAAGATGACAATATTCTTCAAAATTCCATTCATAGTCATTCATGGTTACTATCCTTGGTTATAAGCTTCATTTCCATCATTTCCCATCATGTCAAAACCCCATTTTTTACCATTTGTTACACATTCACTTATTTTTCCCATTACAAGTCTACTTGCAATCGGGATTTAAAATCTTGGTTGTAGTTATCTCTTTCCAAAAGTTTTTCCCTTTTTCATACTTGCAATATGTCTTCCAAGATTCAAAATTGGTCAAAAGCTAGTCTTTAAAAACCTCTTGTCTTTTCATCATTCTATTTCCAAGAGTTTTAGGGATAAGGTTCAGTTTTTCCCATTTGAAGAAGATCAAATGGCTTTTTCAACAAATCATGATGTTGCATTAACACTTTTGGATTTTCCTCGCAGCGTAAGAAATTCTTGTTCAATGACCGACTTGCCATCATCATCTTCCCAAAAGAAGATGAAGTACAAGTATGATAAGCATCAGAATGAAATCTCTCCTTCGCAAGTCTCTTCTTCATTGGATGAGATTAAGGATACAAAATTTGGACATGTGGATATGTCATATTTCCTCAAGAGGGTTAAAAATCCTATGGATCACAAGATGTAGCACTTGCTAGATAGTCATTTTTATCTTTCTTCTTCCTTCCCAATATCTTCCCTAGAACCAGAATTCATTCTTTGTTGTGCTGCTCACTTTGATCAGGGGACCCGAACCATTAGGGATGATGATGGTGAGGTGATTATTTGCCTTGATACTGAAACCATTGAAAAGATTTTCAAAATACCTACAACTTCATTTTATGGAGAGATCTCAAAGGAAAGTGTAGCAGAACACTATATTAAGAGGAAGAAGGAACACAAGTGTCATATCAGCAAGTGGATTTGGGAACCAAGAACCCATCTTACTTGGTGGGCTAAGTTATTTCACTATGATTTCAAAGAAGAGATTGGTGATGCAATTACTCTTTTGAGCAAAATAGTGGGTTCAGAGCATTCAAATATTTTTGAACCATGGATCTATTAGTTCATCATACTTATCAAACTGTAGCGTCCTAAAATTGCGACACTTGCAATTTCGACTGCATTTTGGTCTTCACGATGGCGACGCAACACGCAACCTGAATGGAGAAAATCTGAAGATTTTGGTTAGGAGGAGCTACAGATGTGTTGCCTTTATCATTCACTCTAGAAACAGAAATAATATTATTATCAATCAAATCCTGAATTTTACCCTTTAAAGAAAAACATTTTTCAGTATCATGACCAGGCTGACGATGAAAATGACAAAAAGCTTTGTGATCAAAATAAGGTGAAGTAATCTTTGCAGGATCAATTTGTCGTACAGGAGGAAGAGTAAGCACATTTTGTCCCAATAACTTATTCATAATATCATGCAATGATTCATTCAAAGGAGTATACTTTCTTTCTTTCCTGAAAAATTTAGAAATAGGAGGCACACCTGATGCTGCATTCACATTGTTGTTGATGATGTTTTCATTGAATTTGATGGAATCTCTGTTCGGTTTAATCTTCCCAAATGGTTGTTGACTGCTATCACCCTTATCACTTGTAGCCATAGGATGTGATTGTTCCATTTGACTCACAGTCAGTTGATAATTGTGAAGAGTGGCACACAACTGTTGGAAAGAAGTAAACTCAGAAAACAGGAGTTTGTCTCGAATATCTTTTTGCAAATTAGAAATAAAGATTCTTTGAATATCATTATCAGGCACTGAAAAAGAAATTTGAGCATACAAATGCTTATATCTACCAATAAAATCAGTCACTTTTTCTTTAACACCTTGTTTACAATGCATTAAATCAATCAAAGTAACTTTAGGACTTATATTGTTTTGAAATTGTTGAATGAAAGCATTTGCAAGTTGTTCGAAAGAAGTAATAGAATAGGAAGGCAACGAGCAATACCATTGTAGGGCTTTGTCTCTTAATGTTCTAGTGAACAGTTTTGCAAGCAACCTTTGGTCATAAGCAAAATCGGTACATATTGTTTGAAAAGTCTTAACATGTGTTAGAGGATCTCCTTTACCATTATAAAGCTCCAAATGCGGAATTTCAACATGTTTAGGGGGAATAGCTCGAACAATATCAAGAGAAAGTGGGCTCGCAACATCAAATGTGGGCACACTAAACTTAGATTGATTCATAGAGGCAATTTGTTGTTGTAAAGAAGAGACAGTTTGTGCAAGATTGTTAATGGTCGCTTCAGTCGAAGAATTCATATTGGATGTGTTAGATTGAGATGGAGGTGTGATGTTATTGAAAGAAGGTAAAGAGTAAGGTGGTGGGACCCTATGATAGTCAACCATAGGGGATGATTGGATAGGAGGAACACTACAAGGAGGAATGGAATGGTTAAATGAATTGCCCCCTTGCGTCATGTTCATTTGTGAATATGTAATAGGAACATTCATTGAAGGAATGTACGAAGAAGTTGGATTGAATGAAGGAAGAGGATTAATTGAAGAAGAGGGAGGATTGCCCCCATGACTAGTGATCACAGGAGGAATGTCTTGTATAGAGGTAGCCATGATGTTTGATGTAAAGGTAGGTATACTAGCAATAGTAGTTGTCAAAGGAATAGAATGATTGACTTGTGTAGGAGGTTGTGTATAACCTAAAGATTCAGCACAACTCTTCATAGGCATCATATTCGAATCCACAATATGTGCGATACCACGTAAAACATCAATTCCATTCTTATCACTTTGAAGCATGCGTTTTAGACCCTCAATTAAAGGAAGAGCTTGACTATCGGGATACTCATGAGACATCCATTGGTGAAAATCGTCAAATTGGTTATCCAATTTCGAAAGTTGTTCAACGGAAACTTCATGGGGAGCTTCTTCATCATTAGGAGGATTAGAGGAATTACCCATATCCTCGTTAAAAAGGCTACTCAAATTAGGTTCCATCTCCTCGGTAATTAAACCTCGGAAGGACTTAATTCTACGGCTTCGTCTAACGGGAATAGTGTAAGTAGGGCTTACTGTTGTAAAACTCATGCACTAGAGGGAGAGAAAAGATTTTGATCTTAGAGGTAGCAATTTTCAGTAAAACCAGCCAATCTTCCAGATTTAAGCTGTTAAATACAATCACAACAGTCTCCCGAAATTTCGAAAAAAATGTCCGGGACCGTGGCGCTCGGAGTGCAACACGGTCCTTGCAACTTTTTTCGAAATTTGCAGGGATGAAAGGTATGATGATTTTAGAGCTAATCTGAAAAAATTGAGGGATTTTACGATCTGTAGATAGGCCAAATTAAAGTTGCAATCTCAAAATTGAACCCTATCAAGATTGTCGAAAAATGCAAAATTTGAATTTTGAAAAAGAGAGGGAAACTGAAATTTTGAATTTTATGATTTTAGAGGGAATGTCAAAAGCAATGCAAATTTTGAAAATTAAAAATTGACTCAATTTCACGCAAAATTCAATTTTGAAAGCGGAAATCAAAGTTGTTGTAATTAAGCACTTAATTTCAAAAGTCATAAATTGCAAGAATTTGAATAAAGCACTGAAATTTCGAATGAATGTAGACACACTTTTCAGATTTATGATAATAAAAAACGCAATTTTGACACAAAATTTTAATTTCGACAATTTTTGAATGATTAGGAGCCTTAGACCAAGCAATCGCAAGACCAACTTTGACTGTAATTTTGAAAGTGTTATAATTGATAAAATCAGCCAAAATTATGGATTTTAGCAGAAAAACACAGTAAGATGTCGCTCCCAAAATTTCGGAAAAAATGTCGGGGACGATGGCGCTCGGAGTGCAACACGGTCCTCGCAACTTTTTTCCAAATTTTCAGGGATGAAGGATAATGTGATTTTATTGCAGAATCCAAAGTTACAGCTGATTTGGAGATGTTTTGATCAGTGAAATTGTCGGACAAAGGTTGAATCAAGAGGGTTTCAAAAATTAGGGTTTTGACTTTTAACCACTTAATTTTCAAAATTAAAGTACAGACATGAATTGATAATTTGTAATAGAAAAGCAGATCTGAAGCAAGCATTAACAATTAAACATTTCGCAAGTTCAATGTTCAAAAAGAAAATTTAGGGTTTTTATGCAATCACCTCTAAAATTTTGCAAAAGATCAAACATGGAAATGTAATCAACTTTTCAGATCTAAGCATGAAAAATCAGAAAGGATGTTCACATCGGGTTCACCAAAATGTAAAGCGGAAAATCGCGGTCGAACCCTAGTTGTTCTCCCCTCTTCCGACTCCGAGGAGAGAGAAGGGAGGTTCGCTAGGATTCGATGGGTTTTCACTTAGGGGGAAGACTTTACATTCAAAAGAGGGGTTGAAACTCATAAGATTCAATCCCACACAATGTAAGATTGGATGCTAAATGAATTTCAAGGGTTAGGAAAGCAAGGCTACCCTCTTTTGTAAAGAATGTGCATAGAAGAATTAAGCTAAGCATGCATAGAAAGTGACAAAGATTCGCTTATAAACTGAGTTTAGGTTATAGGATGAAGCTGCGGACCTGGAATTAGCAGTAAAATGTCGATACGGCGCTGTCCTGCAAATTTGAGCAAAAGTTGTCGGGACGATGGCGCCCGACGCCACGGTCCTCCGAAAAATCCGTCAAACGAAGGGGGATCGGTTCGTCTCTGCACAAGGATTCCAGATCTTCAATTTCAGCCGCGTACCTGCAACCTACACACAGAAAAGCAAAGACGATTGGGGGGTTAGGGATTAGGGGTTTGCCTTTAGGTCAAACCCCGGTTTTGGAATTAACCAAGAAATGAGCAAGAGCTGTAAATGTAAATGACTGTAATGTAAACAAGTACTAATACCTTGTTCTAAGGATGTTTGTATCCTTATGTGCAAAGGTTTAGATGTTGTATGTTGTATGTTGTATGTAACATGTAGTATATGATCTCCTCTTCAATGGTTGAATCCTTGACTTGAATGCAACACTTAGCCTTGAATGGAGACTTAGAAGGAATGCTTGAATGCTTGAATGCTTGAATGCTTGAATATAGTTTCCACGCTTTTTACATATCTCCTCCTCATGCTCAATGAGAGAGAAAAATGTAGTTTATATACTTGTCAATTAGGGCTGATAGACTGATTTTCCCGACCTTAGGCCGACCAGGGAAGTATATTTCCAAATTGCAATCAAAAAGACCCGATATCACTTAGGAAACCGGGCCCAAAATAGGACCCAGGGACCAGAGCGCTGGGCGCCATGGTCCTGGAGGACCAGGGCGCTGGGCGCCCTGGTCCTGAGGGACCAGGGAGCTAGGCGCTCTGGTCCCACCTCCGGGACAGCGGGGTGCAAGGAGGTTCAGGCCAAGGGTGCTTGAAAAATGCAGTTTTTGGTGTCGTGAGCAAGTTTTGGGGTCTCCATTCAGGTTGCGTGTTGCGTCGCCATCGTGAAGACCAAAATGCAGTCGAAATTGCAAGTGTCGCAATTTTAGGATGCTACACAAACAATCCCATCATGTCTTTTGGGGTAAAATCATTAGTGATGCTTTGTATGATCAGCTTGCAAAGGTTTCTACCACCTTTACTTTCTACATGAATTCATATTTGGTTTATATAGAAGCATCACTCAGACACTTCCCCGATCTTTCTTCCAAGGATGATTGCTCACTTGTGCCTATGCGGAATTACTATGATCAACTACCTTTGAGACCTAGTAGGTTGCATTACAAGAGAGTTCAAGATTCTTTCTGTGGTCACTACATGTGTCTATTTGATAATACATTGAAGAACAAAAGGGTATCAAATGCTACATGGGAGAAAGTAAATGAATATGGTTGTCTTGTCCTTAAATTCCCAACATTTACTTACATGAGAGTTGGATGCTATAGTGGGTAGCCATACATGCTTCCAAGATACCTAACTGACAAGATCATTCTTATGGAGTTGGGAAGACAAATCATGGAAGTTCGTGCACACCAATTTGTTCGGCATAAGGTTGTAATAGGGATATCTTCAAATAACCCATTACAGATTGGTCGATATTCTCTTATGACATCCTCAAAAGATAAGGCTATGGAGACCGAGATGTAAGAAATATAAATCAAAAGGTTCAAGGCAAGGGCATATTTTGACTACCGAGGCATGAAAGAAAGAATCCAGAGGTCTTTCACACATGTGCATTGCATAGAAGACATATGGGGTGATCTTCACACGGAAGAGGAGATTCGTAGGATGGACTCTTGCAGGCTCATACTTGAGAAAATTGTCAATTTGAACCTGGTAAACATTCCTGAAGGAATGATTGATGATGGGAATGTACTTGATTATGAGTATGTTGAGAAAAGTGTCGATGAAGCACCACTTCCATCGATTCAATGGTCACATAATGAATGTACTTCTATTCTTGATATATTTTTGCCTGTCTTGGCTAACACTAATACTTGGATTAAAAGTAATGGTGTTACACTCATTAAGACTATAATTGGTAAAGAAGATGATTCTATAGGGCTTGTTGGATGCAAGTCTGAAGTCAAGATCAATAAAAAGGAGGGTGCATCTTCTTCTAGTACATGAATCAATTTGAGAGTCAGTAGAGAAATGGTACTTCCTCTTGAAGAAGTGACAACAAAAGGGAAAGAGAAACCACAACGTCATATTCATGTCATTGATCCTAAAGATCCAAAAGAAGAACCATAGCGAGATGATGCTCCTAAGTCTACAACTTCAGAGTCACCTCATGAAGTTCTTTCTCAGATCTCTCTAAATGTGCCTACATCTCCATTTGACACTAATGTGGATTCTTTTTTCACCATTCACATTGATCATGTTCCATTGAGTGTGTTTGCACATAGTGTCATTCCAATTTCAGCATTAGAGCCATCTCTTGATAACACACATGACGATTTATTGAATATCTTTGAGGATAATCCTACACATGTCTCCTTTCCCAGCTTTTCATTATCATAAAATTGATACTTCTACTTCCAGTTTTAACAAATTCATGTTGCAGGCATCACATCCTTCGGTTATTGAATGGGAAATGGTTGTCATTCAAACATAAAATTCTTCTAGAGTGACCATTGTAGTTCAAATAGAACATGCTTCTTCTTCACCTCCAGTTGCTTTTGAGCCAAATTGAATGGCTTTACCTCCATGGCTAAGCTCTTTCACTCCTTAAAAAAACACGTAGGAAATTTCTCCTGATATCTTTGATTTTCAGCAACTTACACGATCTAAACCCAAGGTTGCTAAAAGAGCTAAAACAATTTCAAGAGTGATAGTCGACAACAACAAGATGAAAATTGTAGAAATTGTTGAACCAATTGTGGATAAGCCACATGAAGAGATGCAAGCTTCTAACTACAAAATTACAAGAGTGGAGCTAGGTAAACAAACTCATGCAGTTGTCAAGCATGATGCTCAGCATTCAGTGACTTCATTGGTGCAATGGTATGATGAACTCCTGACGAAGAAAGACAAGTTGGAAGAAGAAAATTTACAGCTTATCTCAGTCATTCAAAGAATCACCAAGTCTTATAAAGAAGGGACCAATCCTTCAACTTCTTTCAATGCTAAAGAATCAGTCTAGGAAATTGAAAGAGTTGCTTAGAAAGTACAAGCACTAGATTCTTGGGTAGATCAAATTTTTGATCTATGTGTTCAGGTCTTGAAGAAAGTTTTCCAGTTAATGGTCAAGCTAGAAATGGTCAAAGAGGAATTGAACCAAACTTCTAAAGTTTTCAAAAAGAATCTGGAGAAGGTTGAAAGTTACTTGAGAGTTTGGCACAGGATGCCACAGGAAAAGTTGAGTTCTCTACAAGAGAGTAGCATTATTCCTACTAGAACCATGTATCTATAATTTGAAGAACTTCTAGAGAATAAATCCCTTGTTCTGAAGGAACTTATTGAAGGTATTGATGATGATTTGGGATTGTGCATGAAAGTGTTGCAAGCTATTGTTTCTTGTTGTGAGAAAGTTTCTTGTAAAATTGTAAATTAGAATGGGGAGTTGTTGCCAAAAGAATATATTCTCTTAGTTTTGAGAAGGAAGATTCAATAGGAATGGAAGAATGAACAACTTTCAATAACATCAATTCAAGCCTTGGTGAAGTATCAAATCTTTCTATAGGAAATCCAAGCTACTCTCGAGAAGCATAGTCTTACGATTCTTACTTGCAATGATACCATTGTTAAAACAACGATTGTTGATAAAAATACCCATGAGCCAAATCCTTATGAGTTGAAAGGAATTATCCAGAAGTTTGAAGGATACATGGTCAACAATGCTAATGTATAAGTGTTTTACACACAGTTTACATTTCAGAATTGTAGTTTTCCTTTCAACAACCTCACATATAAAATAATTTTGTAATTGCAAGTTTATCACTTGCACTTTTGTAATTACAAGTAAGTTGATTACAAGTCAATTTAGAATATGACTTGGAACTTTGAATAAGTCATAGTTAGTATTTGGAATAATTCATGGTGGTTGAGAGAGTTTCAAAAGTTATTTGGGATCCTCCCACCTTTTCTCAAGGACCGTCTCATATAAATACTTGAGGGGGTCTATTGTGTCTTTTATCTTTTTGGAAAGCAAGAAAACTCTGCAAGTGTTTCTACTCATAAAGACTTTGAGCTTTAAAGTTGTAAATTTGCCATCTTTGAGTAATATAAAAGAAGTGAGGAATTTCAAACTTTGTGTTGAAGTCTTTCTTTGTCCCTTTGTGTTCTTATGTCATTTTGGGATATATCTTTGTGCTTACTTTAAAGATTGTGGAAGGTTGTTAAAGAGAGCTTCACTTCATCTAATTGCAAACTTTGTTTTGCAACTATTGGGAGTGGAATGAGTTTAAGAATTACAATTAGAGTTGAGAAGTATCTCAAGACTTTGTGTTTATGATAGATTCTCATATAGATTAGTTTTAGAATGCATTCTATTTACAGACTTTGTGCTGCTATATATTGCATTTGATTATGAAAAGTTATCATTACAAAAGGTTGATAGGATTGCAGATATTCAAGACTTTGTGCTTGATATTGTTTTCCCATCCCAGAGGAAGTGATGGAAATCTTTGGGTTTTCAGGAAACTTCATTTCCTCTTTCTCATTTTATGGTACAAGTTATTTCTGATATTTGCTTTTAATTGCTATTATTTTCTGCAAAGAGGAAAGAATATAGTTTTCCTTGAAAGAAGAGGGAAAATTGTTGTCCCATTGTTATTAAATTACTTTAGATGGGGGGAGCCTTCCCTTAGAATTAGGAGAGTGTTTACTCACATGATGTGGCTGAAATCCACAATTTCACAGTTCTTGAGTTGTACAAAATTTTCAACCATCAGTTTTTTGGTGACTCTATTGGGGACACGAACGCATTCGAGAGCTTTACGCTTTCGTTTGAAGTCTAGTGTCTTGTTGTTTTTCAGAATAACTTTTCTTGGGTTTTTCTTATTTCTCTAAGCTCAAAGGAATTCATTTCTACGTTCATTGTAAGAAGGCTGAAAGTTCTCAAGAAATATCTCCCAGTGAGAAAGCTAGGCTTCATTTGCTCACCAATACATCCTCCCTTTCTCAAACTACAAGTTATCCACCATCCAAAAGAAGAAATCCTATCCCAAGTGAAAATTCTGGACTTTTTTCTCAAACCATTGATATCCTCCTCTTTTAGTATGGCTAGTAATGTTCCTCCTCCTCCTACTGGTCCTTAGGGGGCACCCATTGGTCCTTTGGCTTTAACACCACCGCTCCATCCTCTACCACAAGTTTCTCATAAAAATATTCCCAAGTTTTATAGGGATGGCAAGCAGAATCCCAATGAACATATCATATTTTTACATGGCTTATGGTGTTCTTAGAGTGGAACATCAAGATGTAGCAAACTGACTATCTATGGAGACTCTTCAAGGTATTACAGCTAATTGGTTTTATAACCTTTATGTTGGTTCAATCATATCTTCAACTACTTTGAAAGATATGTTTGAGGAACGTTTTAAGCTTGCAAAAGATGAGCATGATCTGTTAGCTCAGTTAACACAAATGAAGAAGGACACACATGAAGGGCATGCATGAATTTATTGCTAATTTTAATAAACTAGCAAATAAAATTCCTAAATATTCTCAACCTACTACTAAGAACCTAAAATGTTTTTACATAAACACTCAACTTCTTGAGTTTAGTTTCTATCTGAGAAGAACTTCTCTAATGGACCTATTTGTTTTGATTAAGTAAAAATGGGTATTTGAAAGGTACCCGAACCTTTTACAAGCTAGGAGAGCAGAAAAGCATAAAAAAGTGCCTGATCACTTCAAAAAGCCAAAATGAACCCATCGGATGGGACCAACTAAAAACATCATAACCTAATTACATAAAACTCAAAATCAGATAGCAACAAGAAAGCAAAAGACAGCAAAGAGATAGAATCAAGGATAGCAATTGGAACTAAATACTATTCAGGATCTCCTCAGCGTGAACAACAATTTGTTTCATGTTGTTTGTCGAGGTCTTCATATCCTCCAGCTCACAACCTTTGATGTCGACCTTATTCTTTGTGTTGGCTCTGGTCCTCCTTTCATGACCCTTCTTGTTCACCTTCTCTTTATCACCTTCCTTCTCTGCATTGTTCTCATACCTGTTGATGAAGATGTTCATGTTGTCCATCGAAGATTTAAGAATTTGGAAATTTTGATCAACAATCTGCTTGACATTGTGCTCCAGCATGTCAATTCTGCTGCCAAAATCTTTTAGTTTGTTGTCCATTTCCTTTCTATCACCCATCTCATTGACCTTTTTCTTCGTGGCTAATATTTTTCCAACCATACATTCAATAGCTTGTGCATTATGCAGAACAGTCACTAACTCTTTAACATGCTCCACCAAGGGTTTGTCACCAACTGTAATTTTTTCTATGGCCTATGTATCTGTTTTCAAGCTATTAATATCCTTCACCAGAGTAGTGATGGTCTCACAGAAGGCCTTAATGGTATCTTTGTCACCACTATCACTTTGACCCCCTTTTTTCTCGTTATGCAGTCCAGTGGTATTCACGGTCTCCACGGTTTCCAAATTATCCATAACCAGGTTACCCTCCCCTTCTTTGTCCTGACTATCAATCCTCTTATTATCATCATCCTCCTCCTCAGACTCAACCAGAACATAATTGAGATCAGAATTGCTACCCTTTTTAGTGTTCTTTTTCTGAGCCTTCTTTCCAGAGGCTTTCCCTTTCCTCTTTTTAACAAGTTTTTCCTCAAGGGAGTCAGTTTCAGAGTCTAACATTTCAGATTCCACAATAATCCTCCTCTTCTTAGCCCTAATCCTCCCTTTTTTGCTAGTTTCTTCCGACTCTCCCTCGGTCTCAGAATCAAAGTTGAAACCACTATCCTTACTTTCCGTAGTCTCATCTCTGGCATTTTTGCCTTTAATAGGCTTTTCAATGCACTTCCCCTTTAGCATTTTGTAAACCAGGACCATGAGCCCCTAGTGGAGGGCATGATCACCTTTAGGATCCTTCTGGATCTCCTTTATAGTATGATCCATTGAATAGGCCAAGTAATAGGGGAGGCTAACCCTTTCACCATGACAAAAATGGTTAAAAAGGACGAAATGATGCCCATAAGCCCTGGTAAACCTACCGTCTAAGGTAATATATTCAATAGAGGCAAATAAGACAAACCTCCATGGCCTGCAAGTTCTCTTCGGGGAGTGGTAGGAATTGTCAATTTTGATCATCTTTCTTCTCTCACCATCCATAACAGGAAACTTGTCTACAACCTTATCTAATATCCCATTGTCCCTGTAAAATTTCATACCCTCGGTAGTCATCCCCGTGGCCTCAGCGATAACATCTTCATCTACATTCATCATATGTGATCCCATCAGAATTTTTCCATTTTTCCATATCTTAATGAAGTAGCTGGTAATTGTGGGGTCCTTCCCATTCAGTTGTTCCATGAAAACATTGAGCCCCCCCTACTGAAGGATACTCCATACTTCTTCATTCTTTGTCCATTCAGCGCATGAGGCAGGTGCAAATCTCTTCTTGTTTCCTCCCATTTTTCCAACACCTTCCTTGCAATGCCTTCTCTCATTTTGATAACTTTTCCTCTAGTTTTTGTGGTTATTCTGTAAGAGCGCCCATAATCTGTGCCAAATAATGATGATATGACACCTATTTAATAGCTCATTATCTTCAAACAAGCCCTGCATCAAAAAAGGTAGAAAGGTCATTAGAAATAATGATTGAAAGTACCACATTGCCTTGTGTAGCTTCAGTCCTGATTGAGTAAGGATTTCATTTCACTTGCAATCTCCTTTTCACCACAATTAGTGATGATGTTTTTCGATTGGCAAGCCAGGTTGGCTGCCCAATCAGCACATGAGTTGGCCTCCCTATAGACATGTGTAAAGACACACATTTCAAACTCTTCGCTGATTTTCCTTGTTGCTTTAATAGCATTACTAATCGACCATGACGGTAGGAATTTCATATTTAAACAATTGATAATGTTTAAGGAGTCTCCTTCACACCAAACTTTAGTGCATTTGGCTTCTTTGGCAAGGATGATCCCATGATAAGCTGCCATGGCTTCGGCAACATGGTTGGTCTGTTTTCCTATAGGAATACATTTTATAATTGTACATATTCCCCATTCATCCCTTAGGACCACTCCACATCCTACAACCCCCGGGTTTCCCTTAGAGGCCCCATCAAAATTGATTTTCATCCATCCCCTAAGTGGGTTGGTCCATATCACTCCCTCTCTAGGGTTACTCTGAATACTCTCTTGAGCTTTTAATCTCCATTTTTTATAGACAAATTGATCCTCCTTAGTATTAGGATTATCAATACCACCTATAATATTCATATTTTCCACTATGCTTCTTCTTATTTTTTCAAACACAATGTTAGCCTTAGTGTGCTTTTCTTTGAAAATCCTGTCATTTCTCTCTTTCCATATACCCCAGCACATGTGTGGTAAAGCAATTCTCCATAGCAAGGTAGTAGTTCTATTTTTTGAAGGATGATGCCATGACTTGAAAATCTCCTGAATCAAGTTGGGGAAGCTCCAACTGATATTGAATTGATCCAGACAACTTCCCCAAACATCAGCTGAGAAGGGGAAATGGAAGAGCATATGATTTATTGTCTCCTCATTTTGCTTATAGAGTGTACAGAAAATTGGTATATTGATACCTCTTTTTCTTATATTCTTTGTTGTTAGAATTTTGTCTTGGAGGGCTATCCAAAAGAAAATGTTGATCTTGGGGGTAAGGCCTTTCATCCATGCTTTAGCCTAGCAAGGACTTTCCATGTTGTTGTATTGTTGATGATAAAGAGAAGCCACAGTAAAAGTACCACTAGTAGTGAGTTTCCAAATTAACTGATCTTCTTTTTCAATATTCACCATTGAGTTCATAACTTTGTTCAAACTACCCAAAGACTGATCCACTTGAGATAAGTCTTTCCACTGTCCATCTTTCCAATAATCCTCCACCTTGGTTCCAAATCTTTCCTTGCATTGGTTCTGATATCTGTTCCACTCGGGGTTTTCATTTAAAGGGGTCTCCATAAGCCAAGGATCCTCCCAAAACTGAATAAGATTCCCTTTCCCCAACTTCCATTTTTTACCTTTGATAATTAAGTCTCTAGTCCTAGAGATAGTTTTCCAAATATTGGATCCAATTGGGATTATCTCCACTTTGAGGAAACTTTGAAGATTTGGAAATTGGCTTTTATATTTGTTGTCCCATATTTTTTTCCAGTCTCCATGATTTCTATATCCTCTCCAAATCTGTTTAGCCATTAGGTATTCATTTATGTCTCTTATTCTTCTAAGGCCCAGACCACCTTTATTCCTAGGCTTACAGACCTTCTCCCAAGCAATTAAGTTCATTCTCTTCTCCTCAACCCCTATCCATAAAAAGGATCTCTGTATTTTTTCAATGGCCTTAGCATATTTAGTAGGAATCCTGAACAGATTGATGGCATAGAGGGGGATACTTTGGAGAGTGGATTTTAGCATTTGAACCTTACCAGCTTGACTAAGTAGAGCTCCCTTCCATCCAGACAGCTTTTTATGGAATTTATCCACCAAGGCTCCCCAAAAGGTATCTGGGGAATCCTGACCTAAAGGGAGCACCAAATAGGAGGCAGGCAAGCTACCAATTTGGCCACCCAAAATGTTACTAATTTTAATCCTCCTTCTCTCCGGGGTGTTGATAAAATAAACAAAGCTTTTAGACTAGTTTATAAGCTGACCAGTAGCCTCTCCATAGATATCCAAAGCTTTTTTTAGTCTTCTAGCATCCTTCATAGTGACTTTTCCCATTATTATAGAATCATCAACAAACTATTGATGAGAGCATATTTGATTTGCCGAGACTCCTAATATTCCAGAAGATGATTTTCATGGATTTTTAGAAATACCTGCCTCAAAGATGGTTCTTTGGGTACCATCTGCTAAATTCCTGCTTGTTTCCAATGTTCT
Organism: Cryptomeria japonica; assembly: GCF_030272615.1. Taxonomy (NCBI): domain Eukaryota; kingdom Viridiplantae; phylum Streptophyta; class Pinopsida; order Cupressales; family Cupressaceae; genus Cryptomeria; species Cryptomeria japonica. The sequence continues at coordinate 392,369,386 of NC_081408.1, forward strand.
TTTTTTGGCATTTGAGTGTCTTGTTGGAGAAGTGTGTTGTGCTCCCACATCACCAAGCCTGCTTCTGGTGTTTCTAGTCAATGTACTATTTATTGGGTTATTGTTACTCTTTTTCTTTTGCTTGTTCTTTCTTTTATCCTCTGCGACTTCTTCATCCCCCTGCTTTGATTCATTCTTCCCCAATGCCTTTTTTATGTCCTCTTCATCTCCCCATTTTGGATCTTGTTCCTCTGACTTAGCCAGCTTTCCCTTTACTAGGGTGGTTAATGAGATTTCTGATAGCCCTTGGCCCAAAATGGTATCAAGTTGGGCTTCTTGGAACCAGTCTATTTCTTTATCTTGATCTTGAGATTTTGAAACAAGGTTGAAGTTATCTCCTTCCTCTTTATTATCTATGGGATGTTTGTCTATTTTCTCTACCTCTGTCTTGTCCTCTTTTTGATCCTCTTGCTGAGTGTTGTCTTTTTCTTTGTATTCAACACCCTGTTCCAACATCTGAGTCTTTGGTTCATTACCCACTTCACTAGTGATTTCTTCCTCCACCCTTACTATCTGGGACTACTTCTCCTGATTAGGGTCATTGGAATCCCAAACTTTTAGTGGCTTGTCCACTTTTTTCCAAACCTTAGTTTGGGTATGGGGTTTATCCTTGTTAGATGGACATTTTTTAGCCCAGTGTCCGACTTTTTAACAATGATAACATGCGAAGGGGATTGTTTCATAAACAATGTTCTACTTTCACTTCCCCAGTTTTGATTCTATCTCTATTTCCTCTGGCAAGTTCGTGTCAGGTCCTACTCCAACACAGATCCTTGCATAGATCAGTCTTCTTCTAGAAGCCATGATCTGATCAATGGCGATTAGCTCCCCAAAGGTATTGGCAATTCCTACAAAAATGTCTTCCTCCCAAAATTCCATTGGGAGCCCAAGGAGTTTGACCCACATCGAGACTTGGGCCAAAAAATTCTTTCCTTTCACTACATTAGGGTACCACTTCTGGATGTACATGATGTATTTGCCTATTGCCCAAGACCCACTACATAGAATGTTTCTTCTATCCTCATTGCAAGAAAAGGAAAAGGATAGACAACCTTTGTTCATTGCTACCACATCTACCTGACCTTTCAGGTTCCACTTTCTTTTTACAAATCCATGAACTATCTCTATGTTAGGTCTAGATCCAAATAAATAACCAATCAAAGTGTTTTCCGTTCTAGTGATATTTTGATCAATGATTTGGTCGGGAACAATGATAGAAAACTTTCCCTGAGACACATTCAAGGAGTTTTTAACATTTGGTGATGAGGACTTACCTTTGGGCTTAACCCCAAACAATGAGGACCACTTATGTGTCTATCCATTGGGTCCCCCTTTAGGGTCCATTGACAAAAGAACCTTTTCCGGATGATCTTTACCTTCCACCGTGTTCTCTGAAACACAAGTCATTTGCTATCCTTGGGCTCCTTCCAAGTTGCCATCTTTTGTTTTTGAAGTTTGAACCTACCCTTTCCTGCTCTCTAGTGCTAACTACTCTTCACGTGGTGTTGATCCTCCCCCTGGGTCCCCCAAGTTCACGGGATCATCGGGGTCCTTACCATCTAAACCTTCTCCTTCCGTAGGAATCTCTGAATCATCTGCTGCATGTTGTCTACCTCAGGCACTACAAAACCTATGGTGCAGAAGTTGGCGAATGAGATTATTACTTTGAAGAAACAAATTTCACTAAACTCATTTGTTGTACCTTATAAGGATATTCCAAGGTGGACATATCCTAATTCTGCATCTAGTTATGCTGCTAAAAACTAGTCTAAGTTGCCTCCTCCTCTTGAGAGACTTGCTCTTGAACCACCATGACAAAATAAAGCAGTTGGATATTATGAAGCTGATCAGAATGACTCTTCATTATTTGATCATCAGCTTGAACAATCTACTATTCTCCATCATGAAGGAGAAGAAGCATTGGCGAATCTACCATTAGGTATATGCATTATGATGATTTAGCAGTTGCTGAAAGAAGTCATAGTCATGCATATGTTGTCATTACACATTCCCATAAAAGGTTAGCTCAACAAGAAGAAGCAGTAAAAGTAGCAGGAAATGTCCAGTCACCCATTACTATTGCTAAAAGAGGAACACCACTGCCTACTCTTCCTAAGGACACAATGAAGAACCAAGTAAGTGATTATAATCCTCATGTTATTCCTTCTAATGAACCTAAGATCAATGTGCCTAACCTTAATTCTCAGTCAGATAATGTTCATCCTTCCTTAGCTGGTTCCTTCCAAGCTTTTGATATTATTGACCATGCTAGGAAGATGAAGATTCAAATATCTGAGATTGAATATTTATAAGATAATCCTGATCAATTTGATAGGTTAGCTATCTTTATTAAAAGTAAGGACACTTGTAGTATAATTGAAAATTTTTCTCCTCAAGAACCCAATAATTTTCCCAATCATCTGGTGACCATCCCATCCGTGAAGTAGTCACCGGCTACAAGGGACCTCAAAGAGATCAGTCCAAAATAGTCAGAAAGAGTAAACACAGTGGAAACATAGGGACATCATGGAAACAATGTAGAACAGATTGAATTATATCATGAAAACTAATTACAACCAATCGATAACAACCAGATTACAGAAACCGGCTCACAGACCTGCTAAAACATGCTCAAAATATAGAATAGGTCACAACCGGGACCTCAAATCTTAAGATCTATCTTCTATTCTTATTATAACTTCTTGATTACATTCTAATTCTCTATTACAATTATTTATACGACCCAAAGAACAAGACTTGACATGCAAAACCAACAAGATCGGCATCCACCAAATAAATTCCTCCAGAAAATCCAAAGGATGAAGTGTAGATCATGGGAAAAGGTCGGCCACATGCTAAGGAACATCAAAATCAATGCTCAGGCTCTACAAGCTATGGAAGGGATCTGGTAGATCACCAATGCAAATAGGTCCAGGCAACCGATAACAGAAAATTGTTTCGGAAACCGATAGCGATAACTTGCCAAAAAATTATCCAAATGCTCCACATTTTGGGAATAAGGAAGATGATTAGGTATTCAAGAAAAATCCAACTCTACAAGTTTTGGTGAGCCAAACCTGAGACACACATAAATAAATTCTCAAACTGCAAACAACATGCAAAACAAAAAGGAAATATTTTTGGTTGATGCAAGATTGCTATGAACCGAGGATGCTCCTGTATCAGACATTCGGGGTTGTTGAAAAAAGTGAGTATCTCACTTTGTTGGGGTCAGAAGAAAACAAAGGAGGTCTACCTCTTCCTAAGAAATCCAAGATGAATCTTCAACTGGTCTTTCCTTCCACTTCACAAGATACTCCTTATACTGACTGCTTTGGGTACTACGCCCGATCCTATTGTCCAAAATGTCTTCAATTTGATCTAGTTCCTTCTGGGGCAACTATTTCTCCAAGTCTACAATACTTTCCTCACTGAATTCTGGTTCATGATATTGATGAAGATCTATAATGTTAAACACAGGTGAAATACTCAAACTATCTGATAATTCCACTTCATATGCATTCTAAAAACTGAACTTTCTTAAGATCCTGCAAGGTCCAAACTTTCTCATCTACAACTTGTTATAAGTTCCAACCAGGAATCTTTCTTTTCTCAGATACACCATCACTTCATTTCTAACTTCAAATTCCTTATGTCTCCTCTTCTCATTTTCCTTCTCCTTATACTCTGTATACTTGATGTTCATGTCCTCCAGATCTTCCTTAACTTGAATATGTAAGTCCTTCATGTGATCTGCAAATTCTTTTGCTTCTGAACTTCTTTAGTCTTCACTACTAATATCTCTTAATTCTAATATACCTCTAGGATGTACTCCAGTAACAATCTCAAAAGGTGTTCTTTTGTTACTCCTGTTTACTGAATTATTATAGGGAAACTCTTCTTGTGCAAGAATTAAATCCCAACTTTCGGTTTTATCTCCAACTAAACATCTCAACAAATTTCCCAAACTCATGTTAACTACTTTTGTCTGTCCATCAGTCTGTGGATAGAAAGTAGAACTAAACTTCAAATCTATCTTCATCTTCTTCCAAAGTGTTATTCAAAAATAGCCAACAAACTTAGTGTCTCTGTCAGAAACTATGCTCTTAGGTAATCCATGCACTCTCACTACTTCCTTGAAAGATAGGTCTACTACATGTAATGCATCTGATGTCTTCTTACAAGGTATGAAATGAGCCATCTTCAAGAATCTATCCACTACCACAAATATAGAATCATTCCCTCTCAGTGTTTTAGGCAATCCAAGTATGAAATACATGCTTATATCCTCCCAAGGTCTTACCGGTACTGTCAAAGGTTTATACAATCCCACATTTTGACTACTTCCCTTTGCAACTTGACAAACTCTACAACTTTGCACATATTTCCTAACATCCTTATGAATCAAGGGCCAAAAGTAATGCTCACTCACCAATGCTACCATTTTGTCAATACTAAAATATCTAGCTAATCCTCCAATGTGTTTCTCCTTTATCAGATTCTCCCTCATAGAACACTTAGGTATGCACAACTATATTCCTCTAAATAACATCCCATCCTGAATGAAGTAATCCAACCACTTGCTTCTATATACCGTAACTGGTTCTCTGCATGCTCTCCAAGGTTCTACAAAATCTAGGTCATCATCATACAAGGTCTTCAATTCCTTAAATCCTAATATTGTCACTCTCATCTCTGTCAGTAAATTCTTTCTCCTACTCAATGCATCGGAAACATTGTTAGATTTCCCACTTCTATTCTTCAACACAAAGGTTTAACTCTACAAAACTTCTACACATCTCATATGTCTCTGATTCAACTTACTCTGATTGTTCAAATACTGCAATGCTTGATGATCTGTATACAACACAAACTCCTTAGGCAACAGTTAATGTCTCCACTTCTTGAAGGCTTGAACTATGGCATTAAATTATTGATCATACACAAAATATCTCCTCTGGGCATCATTCAATTTCTCACTGAAATAAGCTACTTCTCTCCCTTCTTGACTCAAGATTACTCCTATTGTTGTTCCACTTGCATCACAATTCACTTGAAATACTTTATTGAAATCCGGTAAAGCTAACACAGGCTGCTCAGTCACTTTCTGTTTCATTTAAAAACTTTTGTTTTCTCTGGTGGTCCCCTTGAATTCCCTTTGAACTCCCCTCATGGTCTCAGTCATAAGGTTACAAACTGAATTGAAATTTCTGATGAATTTCTGGTAGAAACTAGCCAATCCATAAAATGATCTTACCTCTCCAATGCTTTCCGGTGTACACCACTCAACAATTGCTTTTACTTTCTTAGGGTCCATCTTCAAACCATCCTTAGATATCACAAATCCCAAATAGACTAATTCATATTTCATGAAAGTACACTTTTTAAGATTTATCAGCAAATTTTTTTCCCTCAACCTCTGCAAAACTTGTCTCAAATGCAACAAATGCTCCTCTTTTGTCTTACTAAAAATCAGAATGTCATCCAGATATACAATAACAAACTTACCCAAGAATTTTTTCAATACCTCATTCATCAGCCTCATGAAAGTACTCGGTGCATTAGTTAACCCAAAAGGCATCACCAACCATTCATACAATCCTTCATTTGTCTTGAATGTTGTCTTCCACTCATCTCCTTATTTGATCATGATTTGATGATATCCATTCATCAATTCTATCTTTGTAAAGTATTTGGCTCCACTCAAACAATCCATTATGTCATCCATTCTAGGCAAAGGAAACTGGTATTTCACTGTGATCTTGTTTATTTCTCTAGAATCGGGACACATTCTCCATGCTTCATTCTTCTTAGGTGCTAATATTGTTGGCACTGCATAAGGGCTTAGACTTTCTCTGATCAAACCTTTCTTCAAAAGATCTTGCACTTGTCTATTCAACTCTTCATTCTCTATCGGTGGCATCCAGTGTGCAGCTTTGTTAGGCAAACTAGCTCTGGGAACCAGGTCCATGCAATGAATGATACTTCTCACAGGTGGCAATCCATCAGGCACATTATCTGAAATTATGTCTTCACATTCTGTCAGAAAATATTTTATCTCTTTCGGTTGTTCTTCTTCATGCTCTAGATTCTTAGTCTTCTTAGAAACTAAGGCAAAACACACATTCCCATGTCTCAATCCATCCAAGAATTTCCTTCCATCCACCAAACAGATTCTAGCATTTGTACAAACTTCACTCTTCAAAGGTTCCTCCAAGGGCAACAAGGTTTGCTTCAACCCATTGGCCACAATAGTGTATGTATTCTTCCTCCCATCATGTATTTCCTGTCTATCAAACTACCAACGTCTACACAACAAAAGATGGCAAATATCCATAGGCATAATATCACACGAGACTTCATCATGATAATTCCCAATTTTCAATTTCACCAAACATTGTTTGCTTACTAACAACATATGCTCATCTCGAATCCATGCTATCTGATAAGGCTTAGGGTGCTTCAATCTTTTCAAATTCAACTTATTCACCATCTCTTCTGAAACAAGATTATATGAACTACCACTATCAATAAAAACTTTACAACACTTATCGGATACCTTACATCTGGTCTTGAATAAATTCTTTCTCTGCAAGGGCTCTTCATCTCTCTTTGTATGATACAAAGCTCTCCTCATCATCAACATTTCTCCATCTTCTGGTTTATTACCTGATCTGATGGGGTTTTCTTCCAGTATTCTCTATCTTCTTACACTCGAAAGCATGATGTCCTTCTCCTCCACACTTATTGAAAGTTCCTCTAAATACCCTCTTGTCTTGTCTTATGTCATCTCTTCCAAAATTCTCATTCTGGTAGCATCTGGTTCTCTCCTCCAGTAGAAATTTCTATCATCTTTCCAATATTAACTACCTTCTTTGTTTACTTCTTTGTCCTTGTTCTGATCTATACAGGTTCCTCTACCTCTGGTAAATCCTCTTCCTCCTTGAAATATTCCTCTTGAAAACCTTCCACCTCGACCTCTATGCCTCTACTCATGTCTTTTGTTTAGCTTGTCTTCTTCCTTTAGGGCATACTGGTAAGCTTCTTCAACACTTTATAATTTGATTAAACTGAGTTCATCTTGTATAGACACCCACAATCCATTCAAATATCTTGCAACTTGTTCAACTTCATCATCAACATGTCTGGATCTGATATTCAATTTGTAAAATGCTTCAGTGTATTCCTTCACACTAGATTCCTTCTGTCTCAAATTGTCCAACTTCCAAACAGATTCACTTGATAATCAATTGGCATAAATTTTGATTTCAACTTAGCAACCATGTGATCTGATGCCTTGATCTTCTCTTTACCTCTTCTTTGTCTATCAACCTACAAATGCTCCCACCAAAGAGATGCATGACCTTTCAACTGGGTATAGGCATTTCACCTTCCTTTCTTCTACAGTGTTTTCAAATCCAAAATATTTCTCCATCCCCGAGATCCAATCCATCAATTCATCCTAATCCAACTTTCCATCATATTCCGGTGGGGTAAAATGAGGTTTAGTATTCGCCCTACTCAAAACCCTCAAAAACCTTTCCTCATCCGGATCAACCACCAGTGGGTTTACTTGTTTTCATGGGTTTCTTCTCCTTCATCTTCACTTACATATTCAATGTGTCATCCTCTTCTCTAGGCTATCTTCGCGACTTCCAACCAGGTTGTTATTCCTCGCAATATTTCCTTCACAACAGGGTATGCATTCCCACGCGCTCCACCATTCCTAGTTCCTCTTCACACCATATTTATGCCAGTCCTCTGCAACTATTAGTTGGATCCATAGTCCGCCACCTTAAAAAAAAATCTTAGGCAATGCAATCTCCGGAATGAAAGCTCACTCTGATACCACTTGAAGCAGTCACCGACTAGGAGTGACCTCAAAGAGATCAGTCCAGGCTGGTCAGAAAGAGTAAACATAATAGAAACACTGGGACATGATGAAGGTAATGCAAAACAGATTGAATTATATCATGAAAATTGATTACAACCAACTGGTAACAACCGAGTTACAGAAACCAGCTGACAGGGCTGCTAAATCATGCTCAAAATACAAAACAGGTCACAACTGGGACCTCAAATCTTAAGATCTATCTTCTATGCTTAGGCTAACTTCTTGATTACATTCTAATACTCTATTACAATAATTTATATGATCCAAGGGGATAAATCAGCCCAAAAAAGGATCAAAACCCGAAGAACAAGACCTAACGTGGAAAACCAACAAGGTCGGCCTCCGCCAAAGAAATTCCTCTAGAAAATCCAAAGGATGAAGTGTAGATCATGGGAAAAGGTCGGCCACACACTAAGGAACATCAGAATCAACACTCAAGGCTCTGCAAGCTACGAAAGGGATCTGGTAGATCACTAATGCAAATAGGTCCAAGCAACCGGTAATAGAAAACTGTATCAATAACCGGTAGGATAACTTGCCGAAAATGATCCAAATACTCCCTATTTTGGGAATAAGGAAGATGATCGGGTCTTCAAGCAAAATCCAACACCATAGGTTCCAGTGAGCCAAATTTGAGACACATTGAAAGAAATGTTGAAAAAACAAACATAAATCAAAACAAAAGGGATATATTTTTAGTTGATGCAAGATTGCTATGAACCGGGGATGCTCCTGCAACAATTCGTTGTCCCGGGAAAGATAAAACCCTTTTATATTTCCTTGTTGATTAATGGTTTTCAGTTGAGCAGCTACGTCTTGGATTCTGGTGCTTCTATTAATGTTATGCCTAGCAAGGTAGCTCAAGTTTTAGGGTTGACCTTGACCAAAAGTTTTGGTCATTGCTACTCTACTACTCCATGGAGAATAAGAAGGTACCTCTTATTGGTCAAATCAAAGATGCTCAGTTTGCATTTGCAGCTTTTCCAAAAATGAAGATAAAGATGATTGTTTTGGAAGCTGATGTTCCTGCCTCTTATGGGATGTTACTTGGCCATAATTTCTGCAAGGATGTAGGTGAAGAATTCAATATGGACATGACTTAAGAAAGGATACATGTCAAAGGTGTTGTGCAGAAGTTAGTCCCTGAAAGAGAGACTAAATACATTGTTGTTAAATCAAACGATCCCCATGCCCAAATTATTTTTGAATCTTCTACTTTTCGGAATTATTATCTCCATATAGATGAAGTCTCTGAATTTTCTGAAGATTAGCCTTCCTGTGGTTCTTATTCTTCATTACTTTCAGCTAGTGAAAGGTTTGCTGATGCTAAAGAAGATCAAGCATCAGAAGTTGGTTCTCCCAATTCATACTTTATGGTGGAAGATGCTTCATCTTTTGTTGCTAATGAAAATAATTAATTTCTTGCTCAAGAAGAAGAAGTTCAGTCTTCTCCTACTAAAGAAGAAAGTTCATCTTCTCTTATGGAAGAAGAGGATAATTTTTCTTTTCACAATGCACCCATCTGGGATGAGGGTAGTACTAGTCACTCTAACGAAACCAGTAGTTCAAATAACATTTGGACTCATGAATTTTATGGTAGTTGTGCCTCCAATGGATCAGGGGCTGGTGTTATCCTCATTTCTCCCAAGGGAGAGATCTTCCCTTATTCCTTTAAGTTGCAGTTTGCCAATACCAACAATACGTCTGAATATGAGTCACTTTTGTTGGGTATGGACATTGGTTGTAAGAGAGGAATTAAAAACCTACATGCTCAAGGTGATACAGAATTAGTAGTTTGTCAAGTCCAAAATGTTTTCAAATAAGGAATGATAGGCTCAAGCATTACGGGAATTTAGTGTGGGATAAATTGAAAGTTTTGATGCTTTCAGTATCTTTGTTGTACCCCATGAACTCAATGATAGAGATGATTTTCTCGCAGTTTCAACTACTTTGTTGATTCCACATCTTGATTTTGGTCAAAATAGATATACCATTGACTTAATTTGCAGATCCAACATGCCTGACAATTGGGATCATTGGCAAATTTTCAATGATGACTAGTAGATTATAAACTTTCTTTAGAAAGAAGATAATTTCAACAATCTGTATTTTGAAGGAAGTAACTCATCTACTTCTTCTTCTTAAGATTCAATGTTAGATACATCATTTGAAGTAGATGATGAAATTCTTCAATTAAAGAGGAATAAAATTCCAAAGGGACTGGGTTCTCTTGAGAAACTTTTTGATAAGCATGATCGCTATATCAAGAAGCAACAACAAGAAAATTCAAAATCTTCCATGGGATTTGGAAAGTACAACATTGAGTCAGAAAAAGATCCTAAATTTGTCAACATTGGCAATAATTGCACTCCAGAGGAGAAAGAGTAGTTCATTTAGATTTTAAGCCAATACATGGATGTATTGGACTATTCCTATCATGACCTCAAATATTTTTCATCTAGAAGAGGTGCAACATGATATTCCTTTAAAGCTTGGCACAACACCTTTCCGACAAAATCAACATCAATACAATCCCAAGATTTCAGATTCTATCCACTTTGAGATTCAAAAAATGGTACATGCTCAGATTATTTTTCCTATCAACCATTCAACATGGGTAGAAAACTTGAATGTATACTTTTTGTCCTTCTTAATTTTCTTCAAATTACATAATAACTCATTCAAAAGTGTTGTGCCTAAGTCATACCTATTATCCTCTTTAAGCATCTCATATGCAAAGTATATTGTAGTACCAGAGATGGAGTTGTACCGGCTGGACTGGTAGAACTTATAACCCACCACTATAGAAACAAACTTTACATCATTCTCTAGAATATCATTTATGGTCATTACTACTATCAAATTTTGATCCAATTGCAGTAATAATAGTGTCATTTGATACCTTCATTAGGCTAGGCACCATAGCGGTTTGCGCCAAACCAGTTACGCCATGGATCGCTTGCTTAGTGATCTTGTGGGACTTATCTAGCCATATGAATTTGTCATGCATGTGGCTCAACATGTAGCAAATCCATTATGTCTCGTCAAACAATGGGAAATGAACAAACTGCGAGAAACCCTTGTCTTGTAGAACCCTATATTCAGGTTTGAGATTTCCCAAACCGTCGGCCAAATGCTTGTTATAAAGATCCAACATATCAGCATTTCTGACATCCTCAAGGTCATAGTGAATGTAAGCCTTGATGTCCTCATTGTGCAGCACACCATAGGGCACAAATGAAAATGCACTTGCCAGGTCATCCTCGACCGATTTGAATGGATGTTTCTTAAAAATAGGATGAGCCCTATCCTTGATCTCTACTACCAAAGGTGTCATAATTCCAAAAACTGAGGCTATTTTAATTGTAGGATTTGCAAACATGGAAAAACTGAACAGATAAGTACCTCACTTCAGAATCGGGTGCAAGAAATCACCAAGTTGTTGGAATCATTGTTAAGATCATCAAGTTGATTTCTCTCGCTTTGCACTTACTTGATCACATTGTGCCAAATGAAGACTTCAAATGCACTTTTATCCTTTGAAAACCTAATTTTCCAGTGTAATAAATGTAGTAACTGGTTGTCATAATTTTCATGAAATTTCATACCGGAGCACAAGATCCTTCAAAAAAAATTGAATATCATCTCCACATCTGATTTACTCCTTCTGCAACCTTCTTGAATCAATTGCACATCACCAAAGAGGGGGTTCTTATAATTTTCATGAAAAGCTCCCCCTAAGGCATAAAGCCCTAGTTACTGGATAAAGATCCTGCACCGGATTTAGGTACAAATCCATTGTCAGCTCTAGATTCATCCTTTCTCACCCACATCTTCTCATGCTTTTCTCTGATCTCTTCAACCTTTTCCTTTCCATTTTCATCTGATTTTTTCTTGTCTACCTAAACAATGTTCTTGCTTCTGCAGTACTTTGCAATGTGACCAATTTTGTTGCATGCTTGGCAAGCAACATTATTCTTCATAGATCTGAAGTTCATCCAATTCTATCTCATCCTGCACCTTTTAGAAATATGTCTAAACATTCCACAAGCATAGCATCTTTTGTTTTGAAATTTATTCATCACAACTCTACACACATTTGACTTGTGTCCAAAATTATTGCATATGAAACACTAGCTGGTAAAGGTAGAAACATTAGTCATATTATTCATCATTCCATTATTCATCCTACTTCTGCATTGACTCGCCATATGACCAAATTTGTTGCAAGTAAAACATCTATCATTAAATTTTTGAGCATTAGGTTGTCATACCAAAAGATTATTGCTCTTCTTCTGATCAGGTTCACAATTTCCTTGTCCAGATCCGAAGGATTCACCTTTCTCATATCCTTGACCTCGTATATTCTTCCCATGTATTTGACTTTCTAGCATCTCACCAAGTCTTGTTGAACTAGCTTTGAATTTGTCTTTGTATTCATTGGCAGCAAGAAGTTCATCCCTCAAGATAACAACCTGTCTTTCAAGCTCTTGACCATTATTCCTTGATTATGTCAGCTCAAGCTTCAACTGATCATTCTCATAGGTAAGCCTAAAGCATTCACAAACTCTTTCTTTTAATGATTGTGCCAAATTCTCCTCATTCTTCTCCTAGTCCTCAATCTCCTTAGTCTCATCACAATGGATCACATCTCATTCTTCAAAGCATCATTTTCTCTCTCAGGATTGTTAACCCCATCATTTTTGTCCTAGTATTCCATAATTTTATCTTCTTTTTCCTTCAGCTTGTCCATTAATTCCTTCCTCTTTTCTTTGTAGATACTTTCTTGATCCTTCAGCTCACTAATGAATTCATCAGCAACATTTTGATTCTTCTTCAAGGTACAAACCTCACTTCTAGTTGCATCAAGATCCTCAAGTGCCACATTGAGTTGTCTCTGGAAACTGGAATCCATTGAATCAATCTCCCAGATCTTCCTCAAACAGCTAAGCTTCCTCAGAGGAACTAGGCTTTGATACCAATTGTTATAATCAGAGATCACTGAGAGGGGGGGTGAATCAGTGATCTACCATAAATTGAAACAACAAACTTATTCTTTATCCATCGGTTAACAATGCATAATAGATAGGAACATAAACATGCAACAATAAATGCACAAATCCACAACACTAGAATTTTTCCGTGGAACCCGAAAAGGGAAAAACCACCATGGGGCTAGAACCCACAATATTCATATACTATGGCCAAGAGTACATAAATATTACATAGATGGGGAATGCACTTGCATTCAGGCTCACTGCCTAGAGCTCACTGCTCAATTACAATCGCCTGGAGGGCTACAACCCTCAAAAAAGTCTCACTGACTTACAATTGATTACAATAGGAAAGTACAATGATATGAACTCTTAAATAGCATCTGACTATGCAAAATTGAGTTTTGGTTAAGCTCAAAATCACTGACTGTCTTTGCTCTATTGATTACCTTGTTCCAGTCTTAGTCAGCTATCGATTGATCTAGAAGCATAGTGAACACGTGAAACTATGCTCAATCACACCAAAATGGATCACCACACATACAACATACAGAAAATCAATCACCAAAACAATCTTATATATCTAATCTTACCACAAAAACAATCTTCTTCATGTCGGCTTCAAGAGATGTAATGTGTAGACCAAAGCGGCATCAATCTTGAATAACCCATAGCACCGACCAAAAAATTATAACCACACGCTAACCAAAGGTCTTTCCAAACACCAAGATCACAAAACAATTACCAAAAATACCTTAATCATTGGAGATCATTCTGGACCAGCACGTTATCAATATACCATGTTTTGCTTTGTTCCACCGATTATCTATTTATCGGTTACCTCCACCTTCCAGATACGATGAAACATGATCATCGGATTGAATCACCATAAAGAGTTGCCATCAATGACAACCCTAAAAAAATAATCAACCACCAGAAGTCTCTTGAAATCACTGGATGAGTGTCAAATGCCAACAATCTCCCCCTTTGGCATTGATGGCAACACCTGTGAAAAATGGCTAAGTGTTGAAATTTGTAAAAGAAACCTATTCACTAGAGGAAAGAATAAAAGAATTTTGAGACTGCCCCTTAGATAAATATTCTACCTCACCAAACTGACTGTACACTCTATATAATTTTTCACCTCATCTCTCCCTCTTTGACAACAATTCCAAAGATGGGATGTTGCCCAGAACTGATACACAAATGAATACTTTACAAATATTTAAATAAATCGGCATAAGTATTCTACAAAAATCCCAAGTGAGTCTCCCACCCACTCTTTAGGTTATCCAAAATTTTAATGAATGCATTGAATTTTGTGGCATGAATCTCTATCTCTCTTAGGTCCAATGGTATGGGCCGGGCCATTTTCTTCATAAAATCCGCCTTATTTCTTAGCAAGGTATCTATCCAGACAGCAATCGAGTTCCAGAGCTCACCCACTCTCCTCAAAATTTTCTCCTTGTCATCTTGGAAATCAAGATCTGATCATTCAAATCCATGATCTGTCCTTCAATACTCTTGGTTAGAGTTACATTGGGATCAAATGATTGGGAAATACTTTCCAACTTGCCTTGGCAATAATTTATTTGCTTATCAAATATCAACAATGAACTTGGGCAAAATGAGACATGATTTGTACAGTGTATTGGCTTCCGACAATGTGTCAGAAATGGTCTGTAGTCTCTTATTCAATGTCACCTTGTCATCCTCAATCATCTTCAAAAATGTTTGCTTCCTAACTTCCTTAAATCTATCCAAAACCTTTTGAGTAGCCATCTTCTCCAAGGAATCAAAATTGTTATTCACATTATTAATCAATTGAATCAATTTAGTGGAGGGGTTGTCTTTTGAATCCAGTGGTACATTTGTAGCCACCTTCTGCAAAACATCAATAGACATCAAAATTAACTTTTTATCTTTGATCTTTGACTTAACTAGTTCTTGGTTGGCCTAAGCTTGGACTGCAACAACAAGCATAAGATTCTCTGTAGGATAAAGCTTTCTAAGGTCAACTGATTCATCAAGGTTGATCTGTGGTGAAATTCATGTTACCAGAGGAGTGGCAATTGCCAAATCAGCTCACCCTTATCACCAATATCAGTTTGTACAGGGGCTACAGTGTTTTTGGTCACCAAAGGATTGTCACTAGTCTCAACAACAACTATGGTGTTACCTTGGTCGTCTAGCTGATCCTCAAACTGAGTTTCAATCTTTTGACTTCCGAAACCACCTAGCTTGTCTTCCGACTGAGATGATTTGAAGGCATCCTTGTACAAAGGGTCATTCTGAATGATCTTCTTCCAAATTTCCTTTGTCACCTTTCTGACTTCCTCAACATTATCAATCATCAACCTGTTTATTCTATTTTTGCTTCGGAATTCCTTTTTATTGGTGTCCTCAATCAATCGATTAACTTCATCATGGGTTATACATGTACAAATAATTACAAGTTCTCTTTCATTCATCTCTCTATCCATTTTATTTGCATTCACCCTTCTAGCATCAATAGTAATCTACGGGTCCTTAGGAATGGAACTCTCTAACTCAATCAATGTCTTACTAAAATTATGTAAATGTAATACTACAGCTTCCTCTACTTTTCTTTGGTCACCATCATCAAAATTGTGTAAATTTGCTTGATGATTCTTTAAGTTTCCATCCACAAGTATCTCATCAATCAATTGGTTTGTTGTCAGTGGAGGAATTATTGTATACTTACCTTCTATACTACCAGATTCTAGATCTTTGTCTAATTCACTCTCCACTGATTTTTTTCTTTGGGATCTTCCAGAGGGAGTAGGATCTAATTTTGTTCTCTTGCTAGGTTGCACTCCACTGGATTGAGGCTTCCTCACCTATCTAACAAATTGACCCTTTTTCATTTCTCTAGTTGCCTCTTCCTCAGACTCTATCTTTGAGGCCCCTGGAGAAACTTCAACATTAGTCCTTTTAGGTTTTTCTTTTTGCTTCAACACACCTTTTCTAGATGGGGTAGGCTTTGCAGGTTGTGCCACCGAAGCAAGAACAGACTTAGTTTCCTCCTTCTGTGCATGTTTCTCTTTGGCCTTCTTCACCTCCTCTTGGTGAATCCCATCGAAGAAGCTACTTCTTCTGCCATCTTGGTCACTTTTCTCTTCAGAGAAGGGGCAGTAAATTGTTGGTACAAACTAAGATCTTTTATCCTTGAAAGTCCCAAATCTCCCTTCCTTGGGATCCATCAGTTGACTCAGGAGATGTTGTGCATAAGCTTCAAGAGTAATTGAGTCAACTTCATACCCCATGGGCATGATCCAAACAATCTGAGGCTCTACTACTTCCATCAAACATTGATTTTTGTCAACCATGAAGCAAATGGTTTTCTCATACTTCTCTACCACCTCTTTAGGAATTCTTTCCCTATTTTTCATCGAGGCTTGAAAGGTTTTCAAGTATCCCTAGAGGACAAATATCCTCTTAGTAGCATCACCAAGCACATAGACCTTTTGTAATATGCTTGGCTACCAATCTGTCATAGGCCCATTGGACCTTGCCATTGATATTGGATATCTCTTGTAAAAAGTATAATGCCAGGCAAATAAGGAGTGTCCCATACTTGAATGTATGCTTTTTGTCCTGCTTAATTTTCTTCAAATTACTCAATAACTCATTCAAAACTATTGTGCATGGGTCATACCTCTTTAAGCATCTCATATGCAAAGAATATTGTAGTATCAGAGATGGAGTTGTACCAACTGGACTGGTAGACCTTATAACCCACCACCATAGAAGCGAACTTTATATCATTCTCCAGAATATATTTTACGGTCATGGCTCTGCTATCAAATTTGATCCAGTTGCAACAATAATAGTGTCATTTGATACCTTCCTCAAGCTAGGCACCACAATGGTTTGTGCCAAACCAGTTACAACATGGATCGCTTGCTTAGTGATCTTGTGGGGCTTATCCAACCATATGAATTCATCATGCACATGGCTTGAGATGTAGCAAATCCATTATGCTTTGTCAAACAGCAAAAAATGAACAAACTGCGAGAAACCCTTGTCCTACATCACCCTATATTTAGGTTTGAGATTTCCCAAACTGTTGACCAAATGCTTGTTATAAAGATCCAACATATTAGCATTTCTGAGCTCCTCAAGGTTGCAGTTAATGTAAGCCCTGATGTCCTCATTGTGTAGCACACCATAGGGCACAGATGAAAATGCAATTGTTGGGTCATCCTCGACCGATTTGAATGGATGTTTCTTAAAAATAGGATGAGCCCTATCCTTGATCTCAACTACAAAAGGTGTTGCAATGCCAGAAACTAAAGCCATTTGAATTGTAGGGTTTGCAAACACAGAGTAATTGAACAGATAAGTACCTCACTTCATAACTGAGCGCAAGAAATCACTTAGTAAGTCATTGGGATCATTGTTAAGATCATCAAGTTGCTTTCTCTCACTTTTCTCTTACTTGCTTGATCGCATTGTGCTAAATGAAGACTTCAAATACACTTTTATCCTTCAAAAACCTAATTTTCTACTATAATAAATGCAGTAACCGGTTGTCATAATTTTCATAAAAATTCATACCAGAGCACAAGATCCTTCAAAAATTTCCAAATATCATCTCCACGTATGATTTACTCCTTCTGCAACCTTCCAGAATAGATTGTAGACCACCGAAGAGGGGTTTCTTATAATTTTCATGAAAATATCCTCCTAAGGCATAAAGCCCTAGTTACCGGGTGAAGATCCTGCATCGAATTTAGGTACAGATCCATTGTCAGCTTTGGATTCATCCTTTCTCACCCACATCTTCTCATGCTTTTCTCTGATCTCTTGAACCTTTGCCTTTCCCTTTTCATCTGATTTGTTCTTGTCTACCAGAACAATGTTCTTGCTTTTGCAGTACTTTGCAATGTGACTGGTTTTGTTGCATGCTCGGTAAACAACATTATTCTTCATAGATATGAAGTTCATTTGATTCTGTCTCATCCTTCACTGTTAGAAATATGTCCAAACATTCCACAAGCATAGCATCTTTTGTTTTGAAAGTTATTCATCACAGCTCCACACACATTTGACTTGTGTCCAAAACTATTGCATATGAAACACTGACCGGTATATGTAGAAACATTATTCATATTGTTCATCAATCTATTATTCATCCTACTTTTGTACTGACTCACCATATGACCAAATTTGTTGCAAGTAAAACATCTACTATTAAATTTATGAGCATTAGGCTATCTTACCAGAGGATTCTTTCTATTCTTTTGATCAGGTTCAGCATTGCCTTGTCTAGATCTTGAGGATTCACCTTTCTCATATCCTAGACCTTGCATGTACTTCCCATGTCTTTGACTTTCCAGCATCTCATCAAGTCTTGCTAAACTAGCTTTGAATTTGTCTTTGTATTCATTGGCAGCAGCAAGTTCATCCCTTAAAGTAACAACTTGTCTTTCAAGCTCTTGACCAGTATTCCTTGATTGTGTCAGCTCAAGCTTCAACTGATCATTCTCATAGGTAATCCTGAAGCATTCTTCAACTCTTTCTTTTAATTATTGTGTCGGATTCTCCTCATTCTTCTTCTGATCCTCAATATCCCTATTTAGTCTCATCACAATGGATTGCATCTCATTCTTCAAAGGAGGATTTTCTCTCTCAAGCTAGTTAACCCCATCAGCTTTGTCCTAGTATTCCATGATTTGATCTTCTTTTTCCTTCAACTTGTCCATTAATTCCTTCCTCTTTTCTCTATAGATACTTTCTTGATCCTTCATTTCACTAATGAATTCATCAACATCATTCATATTTGTCTTCGAGGTACAAACCTCACTTCTAGCTGCATCAAGATCCTCGGGTGCCTTTGAGTTGTCTTTGGAAACCGCAATCCATTGAATCAATCTCTTAGATCTTCCTCAAATAGTTAAGCTTCCTTAGAGGAACTAGGATCTGATACCAATTGTTAGAATCAGAGATCACTAAGAGGGGGGGTGAATCGGTGATCTATCAGAAATTGAAACAACAAACTTATTCTTTATTCATTGGTTAACAATGCATAACAAATAAGAACATAAACATGCAACAACAAATGCACAAAACCACAACAGCAAAATTTTTATGAGGAAACCTGAAAAGGGAAAGACCATCGTGGGGCTAGAACCCACAATATTCATATACTATGGTGAGGAGTACATAAATATTTCATAGATGGGGAATGCACTTGCATTCAGGCTCACTTCCTAGAGCTCACTGCTTAATTACAATTGCCCGGAGGGATACAATCCTCAAGGAAGTATCATTGACTTACAATTGATTAAAATAGAAAATTACAATGATATGAACTCTTAAATAGCTTCTAACTATGCAAAAATGAGTTCCAGTTAAGCTCGGAATCACTAATTCTCTCTGCTCTACTGATTGCCCTATTCTGGTCTCAGTCAGCTACCGAAAGATCTGGAAGCATAGTGCACACATGAAACTATGCTCAATTGCACCAAAATGGATCAACACACATACAACATACCAAAAATTAATCTCCAAAACAATCTTATATATCCAGTCTTACCACAAAAACAATCTTCTTCATGTCAGCTTCAAGAGATGTAATGTGTAGACCAATTCGGCATCAATCTAGAATAAACCATAGCACCAGACCAAAACATTATAACCACACGCCTCCCAAAGGTCTTTCCAAACACTGAGATCACAAAAACAATTACCAAAAATATCTTAATCATAGGAGACCATTCTAGACCAGCACGTTACGAAAATACCTTGTTTTGCTATGTTTCATCGGTTATCTGTTTACCGGTTACCTCCAACTTTTGGATACAATAAATCATGATCACCAAATCGAATCACAACAAAGAGTTGCCATCAATGGAAACCCTAAACAAATATCAACCACCGAAAGTCTCCTGAAATGACCGAATGAGTGTCAATTGTGAACATTAAGTATTTTAGATTCTATATTTTCAATTCTCATACTTTAGTCCTAGTTCCAAAGACTACAGTTATGTCCATCTTAACTCAACGAGATTTTGTTATGAAGAGAGGAAATTGGATCATAAATATTTAGGAGTATAATTTAGAGATTAATCCTACCAAACTTGTTCGCCGAAAAGGTCTTTGTCATCTTATAGCTGAAAATAGTTTTGAGGATCAGGAACAAGATAAACAAGAAGATCTTCCTAGGGTGTTGTTTGTCAGTATAACTGATGAATGGTATTCATATTTGGCTTATTTTCTGACTTATGGTGAATGTCCAACACAATTATCATTCAAAGAAAAGAGGAATATAAATCTCAAATCTGCAAACTTTGTTCTTTGGGATAGTGGTTTGTACAAGCGAGCTATTGATGGTACTTTCCTTCATTGTGTTGATAAGGCGCAACAATTTAGATTGTTGGAATATTTCCATAATCAAGCCTATGGTGGTCATTTCTCCGCACTAGTAACTGCTCATGATATTTTGCAAGCTAAGTATTATTGGCCAACACTGTTTTGTGATGTTTTTAGATGGGTGTAAAATTGTGTTCATTATCAACAGTTTGTGGGAAAACAAAAGCTTGCAGTATTGCCTTTAAAGCCTGTGGTGATTGAGGAACATTTCCGGTAGTGGGGATTTGATTTCATTGGTGTTATTAACCCTTATTTAAGTGTTGGTCATACATATGTCCTCGCAGCAACTGATTACTTCACCTAGTGGGTGGAGGCAATACCAGTAAAGCATACTACTTCGAAGGTGGTATGTAGCTTTGTCAAGGAGAACATCATTTCTAGGTTTGTTGTTCCACATAAGATCATGACTGATAATGCAGCCACATTTTGTTCTTCAGAGGTAACTCAATTTTATTTTGAATATGGTATCTTATTGGCCCATTCATCTGACTATTATCCTCAAGGTAATGGTCAAGCAAAATCAAGTAACAAGAATTTGATTACTATCATACGCAATCTTGTGGAGGAAAATCAAAGGTCTTGGCATAAGGTTCTTTATGATTCTTTATTGGAAGACAAAACTACACCCAAAAGAGCTAATGGTATGTCACCATTTCAGCTTCTTTATGGGATGAATGCAAAAATTCCCATTACTTTGGAACTTCCTACTTTAAAATTGGCTACAACAATTGAAGATGAAACTTTTGAAAGTGCTTTAGACAAGAGGATCATGCATCTCTCTCAGTTGGAAGAACAAAGGACACAAGTGATGGATCGAATTGCTCAACATCATAAACAAGTTAAACTTCTTTTCGATAAGAAAGATAAGAAAATAGGATTCCAAGTTGGTGATCATGTGTTTCTTTGGGATAAGTGTAGAGAACCTAAAGGCATGCATGGATAATTTGATTCTCTTTGGCATGGACCTTGTTAGACACAATGCACCTCTAAGAGGGGGGTGAATCAGTGGTTCTCATCTTTTTCCATTTAACTACCTTATGTGTGTATACCTATTATAAGATCTAACACAATGTAGACTTACCGGTAAGCGCGGAGACTAATCACAAATGCAATCACGCACAAAGGGACATCACATAACACTAGCATGTATGAGGAAAACCCAAGACAGGAAAAACCTCGGTGAGAAATGTTGCTGGAGACTACTACTCCAATCCAGCCTCACAATGAAATATGTTACAATATTTAGGGCACCAACCCAAGGAGAACCAACCCCTAACTAATTTATGGGATTCAACCCAAAGGAGATACAACCCCTGCACTGAGCTACAAATCAGTGATCACAATGATAGCATCAAATATAAAATTAGTTATACTATTACAAGTGAATCTTGTAACCATTTCATATACCTCACTCTATCGATGAGACACCTTCTCTGCTGTACCGGTTAACTCTTATGTTGTTGTAATGTCGGTAAACTCTACCGGTTCACTTCTACTATTCTTCTTCTCTGTTGGATCTCCTCCTCACTACTCTACTCTTCATTCCTCTCAACTATCTTCCTGACGGTACAAGCACCAACCGGTTATCTCCTCAGATGCACTTTAGCTGCTATACTGGTTGCTCAAACCATACCGGTTAACCATTTGTTAAACCCTATTACCAGTTTAACCTTCACTCACTGAGTCACTATCCTCTTTTTCTACCTTCACTTTAACTGATCTAACTCTCTTATGCAGCACTCAATCACTCTACAGCAGCTCACTCTTCTCTCATCCAGCAACAGTCTTCATGACTTTGGCTTCCCTATTTATAACCTGGTTTTCCCACCAAAAGCCAATTCAAAAACATGGGGAGTTAGGGTTTTGTCATCAACCTCGAGGCAAACCAAATCAAATCAGATCTTATCCGATCTGATCGCCCAGATAGTTATTTTCTCATCAACGCCATTAACACATCTTCCAATACATGTTTTCTATACTTAGCAACTCTGGCCCTGTATCTCAACCTGCATCTTTCAAAACATCATTAATACTTCTACTATTTCCTTCTTGAGGTCCTCATCCAATCCGATCTCCTTGCTTCAATCCAGGTGCCAACAACTCCCTGATTTTTCTATGTCATTCATTCTTCCTTAGCTGCAATCATCTGATCCAATCCACAAATCATAGGATCCATATTAAATGCATACCTATAGGAACACCTATCCCTACATGGCACTTCACCAACCTCTGTGAGCTTGCCACTTCATCTCTTTGTGGCATCCATATTGACCTCCACCTGCTAGATCATTTGTGTCGGTATGAACAGGATAATTGACCAACCCTTCAACAACCTCATCGATGCACATTTCATCTATAGCTGCATGCAAGTTCTCCATCTTGACTCCACGCGGCATCCATGTCGACCAACTGCCAGGTTGGATCGGTGTGTCGGTTCATACAGGATCACCGACCAAACACACAACCAACACTTCTTTTCTATTGGTTTACTAACCTGCCAGTATCTCACACTCTATCGGTTGACCTTCATATCTGCCCTTTGCTGAACTATCGGTGGAATACCTAAACCGGCCGCCAGACATGTCTATTCATAGCATGCTCATTCTCATCAGGTGGGAAGTCTTCTACATCTGCACCTTTTCTATTTTACCGGTGGACTTACATACTAGTAAACACTCTTGATGACACCATGTCATCAACCTTCAATAGACCCCATCTTCAATCTGGCCATTTTCCTCTGTCTACATCTGCTCATCCTTGCCATTTCCTTGATCAGCTCTAACCATATCTCAACTAGTTTGTCAAAGAGACAAACCCATCACTCTTCATCTATACCGGCAACACAACATGCCTTCTTTATCGGTCCAATGCATATCCCTGATCTTATGCACTTGATACATTCCTTTGATTCACTGGTAGTTCTGGTGTGAGCCTTTAAATACTTCCTTTACCTCTTCTTTCTTATCTCTTAGAACTATGATGCGCACTATGCATAATAGGAGATAAGCTCCACTTACCGGTGGAGTGACACCTTGTCATCTACATCCTGTAATGCACTCATGTGACTTCCTTGTTTATGCAACACATCTTCAAATAGGCACATGCGATCCGATGTGGGCACATTCACTGCTAGTCATCTCTTCACATGGTGACTACATCTTCATCCAGTGGGAGTCCTGTTGTTCTACAACCACACAGCATATCGATGACCAGTTCATTCTTCTCCTCTAGTGTTGATGTGATTTAGGTAACATTCTGCCTCTTCATCACAAACAACAGCTGAAGCACCTTTCCCATCCTGCTTATACACTGGTCATGAGCTTGCCAGTTGGAAACTACACACTATCAACACAACACTTATCAGTTGACATCTTTTCCTTACCGGTGATACACTATACTGGTAACCTTGCCCCTTCAACCACACAAGTCAGGCACTAACTTGTGTACCATTCATACCAGTGATCATTCTCTTCCTTACCATACCAGTATTCTGTAACACAAGGTGATATCAAAGATATCTCATTCTGTACTCCTTTATGACAGTATTGCACATACATCTCTCATACCGGTAGTCATCCCATACTAGTTGACATCAATGACAACATAATGCCAGCAATCTCCCCCTTTGGCATTGATGTCAACTCATGTAGTATCCGGCATACTACATAATCTCCCCCTTTGTATGATCCAATAGATTCTCACACATGTAGTATGCAGTATACTACAAAATATTTCTCCCCCTTTGACAACAATGGCAAAGGGCATTGTTAGGATGTCATTCGTCATTGTATTTACCGATCACTAAAAAAATTATTTCTCCCCCTTTATCTTCATTGGATACATCTCCTCCTTTGATACCACTTGTTATATTTTCTCAAGTCATAGCACTTGAGATGGAGGACTAAACAATCAACTAAAACCAATTGAGTATGCAAATTTGATAACATTTGTTGAAACACTCAACTGCAGAAGGATGTGTCAGTGAATACTACTCACCTTCCTATCAAACTACATCACCTCTCGTTTGATCCAAAATTTATTTAGAATCAAATGTGATTGTACTATGAATACAACCAGCCAAATGACAAGCAGATACCCATAACCATGAACTTTTCTTGGTTATTCCTACTGCAATTTCCATTATCTACAGTTTGGGCAGTTAGTATCTTTGCAAGTTCAAGCATGTCGTCTCGGTACCATAAGCACTTGAACTCCCTCTGAGTCATACATCTCAGGTCCTCATCTCCGGTCAAGTCCAATACGGGTGCTCCAAACTTTACCATATATTGGTTGAATTGTGCATATGTGATCATCTAATGTTCTTTAGCTTCATCATATCCACCACAGCCTATGACATGATCCTGAAACTACCCAATGCCATATAATAACATCATGATGCCATAAATTAAATCGGTTGGCCCAAAAATATCCATGCCTGCATTATTAACCATCGGGCCAACATATGTCATTTAGGTCTTTGCCAGCACCACCTGAGATATAACTTCACATTTCATGCTATTAGAGCTATTGCAATGATCTCCAACCTCATTGTCTTACATAACCTACAAGTACCTATTAGCATTTATGTTGGTAACATCGTGCACATATTGGTTTCCTCTACTGGTCCATTATCACTACTAGAGCAACTTCATGTGACTCTTGACATTTTGTGTCACTTTGTATCTGATTCCAATTATTATCTTGTCATACATTGACACAGCAGTAGTGATCCAACTTTTATCTGTAGGTGTGTAGTCAAGGCAGCTTCTACACACACTTATCATCTCATTTTCTTCTTCCATACCAACAGAAGCTTGTTCTACCAAGATTCCTTCTTCACTTAGGGGGTGAATGATCTAGTCAATATATTACTCCCCCTGAGGTCTTGCATATCCTTTAGGCCTTAGGAGATATCACCTATGCATTGAACGCACAATGCCAGTCCATGGTCTTCTTTCTCCATACTTGCTTGGTCTCATTCTTCTTCTCATTTTCAGGCTTGAGAGCAGGTCTTTCCTTCTTCTGTTGATGGGTCCTTCCATTTCCTGATTCTGCTTCACAACCGGAATTAGTGTTATAGTAGCACATAGCATCCATCCCAACTTCATTATTGGGGAATCTCTTGACATACTGGTTTGACCACCTTCTCCTGGGCATGTTGCTGTGACTAGAAATTGAAACTGATGGACCTCTTGCTCATGCAGGGACATTTCTCCTTTGGTTCCATGTAGGTCTTTGACTGTCATATGCTTTGTATCCATTTTTCTGCAGAGCATAGTTGCTATACCGGCCTCCATATGTCTGCAAGTTCCTCTTCCTGCATTCAAACTCTCTATGGCCAAATCCATTGCAGTTATAACAAATAATATTTCCATAAACAAGAGAGGGGACATGCATGTATCTACTCGTGGATATATTCTTCTCATATACATGATGTCTATGAGATCCTAGATTATTCCTTCCAGATCTCTTTCTACATTCTTGTCCCTTATGGCCGTAAGCATTACATGCAAAGCAATAACTAGTAAATGATGGCCTATAATTTATAAATTTATTCTGCCATGCATGAGGAGATCTTATTGTTTTAGCATCTCCATTTTTGCTTCTTTGAGGATGGATCCTTAGTTGTTCATTCTTTGCAATCCTTCCATCTGGTCTCTTCTTCTCCCACACTTTCCTTGTCCTGTGGGTGGTAGCATTCCTTTTTCCTCTACCGGTAGGAGGTCTTCTTGGCTGACTTCTCATGTTCCTGCTTCTAGTGAAGTTGTCTTCTCCCTTCTTCCCTTTTCCTTTGGGATCTATATCTTTCCTCCTTCTTGCAGCACCGGTCTTCATTCTTGTTTGCAAGTCTTCACCAGTTGTATTCAGGTCAACCTTCTTCTTGGGAGCATTTCTGACTGTGAAGGTTTGTCCCTTGTTTTCTCCATTTGAGGAGACAAACAAAATGTCATTGTGGGGAACATTCTTGCTGGTGGAACATTCACCGGCACCACTTCCAAAACCTTCAGAGCCCTTGGCATGTTTTTTCTTCTTCAACATCTTATCCAAGGCATCACTGCTGCCATAAAATTGGATTCTTACCTTGAGCTCATCCTAACATTTCTCAAGGTCATTTTGGAGAATCTCCATTTCTCCAACCAGCTGTAGATATTTTTATCTTTAACTTCTAGCACAGATGCTAGATCATTACACTGACACTCCTTGGTGCCTTCTTCTTGAGACTTCATCTCTAAGATGCATTTCTCAGATTCTTCAAGGAATTTAGTTAATTGGTTCTACTCCACTATAGCAGCATTATTGAAAATCTCATATTCCTTTCTTACTCTACTGAGTTCTTCAAGTGCATTTACAAGCTCTCTTTCAAGATTAACTTTTGTTTCATCTTCTTCTTCACCTTTACTATCAAATAGATCTTGTTGGCTAGATCTATCTACCTTATCTCCTTCTTCTTCATCTTCTTCATTATCATTGTTAAACACATCATACTGGTGGGATCTATCTACAATGTCCCCTTTGGATGTTTTATTCTCAATATCTATCTAATGGGCCATGAAGAGATGAGTCTCCTCATCACCATTGCTACTGCAACAATCTGATCTACCTCTGTCATATGTATAGGTGTTTGCAGCATTGCTCTTTTCACTCTCACAAACTGATCCAGTAGGGTAGGGTTCATTTCCATACAACTTCTTCATTCTATCCCATAGACTCTTTGTCAATCTCCATTTATCCACTAATGAAGAAACATCACCGGTGAGCCCACTGAATATAGCCTTCATGACTTCTTCATTGCACATGCATCTTCTTTCTTCTTTAGAGCCAGTAGGAGGATAGACATTCCTAGGGAGACCATTAACAACTGGCATCCATACATCAAACCCTGGAGAGGACAAGTATATTTCCATTCTAAAACTCCAAATAGAATAGTTTGAACCATCAAAAACTAGAGCAGGAATTGACACTAAACAAACCATTGTGTCCTTAAGACAGAATCTACCCAAGCAAGAGAAATCTTGATAAATAGGGTACCTAGGCTCTGATACCAATTGTTAGACACAATGCACCACTGAGAGGGGGGTGAATCAGTGGTTCTCAACTTTTTCCCTTCAACTACCTTATGTGTGTATTAGTTATAGGATCTAACACAATGCAGACTTATCGGTTAGTGGGGACAATAATCACAAATGTAATTACACACAAAGGGACATCACATAACACTAGCATGTACGAGGAAAACCCAAGATGGGAAAAACCTCAGTGAGAAATGTTACTGGAGACTACTACTCCAATCCAGCCTCACAATGAAATTTTTTACAATGTTTAGGGCACCAACCCAAGGAGCTACAACCCCTGATTTAGGGCACCAACCCAAGGAGCACCAACCCGTAACTAATTTATGGTCTCCAACCCAAAGGAGCTACAACCCTTGCAGTTTATGGGCACCAACCCAAAGGAGCTACAACCCCTGCAGTTTATGCGCACCAACCCAAAGGAGCTACAACCCCTGCACTGAGCTACAACTCAGTGATCACAATAATAGAATCAAATACAAAATTAGTTATACTATTACAAATGAATCTTCTAACCATTTCATATACCTCACTTTGTCAATGAGACACCTTCTTTGTTGCACCAGTTCACTCTTATACTGCTCTCATCTATTGCTATAATGTCAGTAAACTCTACCAGTTCACCTCTACTCTTCGTCTGCTCTGTTGGATCTCCTCCTCACTTCTCTTCTCTTCAGTCCTCTTAACTATCTTCCTACTGATACAAGCACCTACCAGTTATCTCCTCAAATGCACTCTAGCTGCTATACTGGTTGATCAAACCATACCGGTTAACCCTCTGTTAAACCCTATTACCGGTTTAACCTTCACTCACTCAGTCACTATCCTCTTTTGCTACCTTCACTTTGACTATTCTAACTCTCTTATGCAGCACTCATCACTCTATACCAACTCACTCTTCTCTCATCTAGCAACACCCTTCATGATTTTGGATTCCTTATTTATAACCTAGTTTTCCCGCCAAAAGACAATTCAAAAACATGGGCAGTTAGGGTTTCCTCATCAACCTCGAGGAAAACCAAATCTAATCAGATCTTATCCGATCTAATCACCCAGAAAGCTATTTGCTCATCACTACCATTAATGCACCTTCCAATACACATTTTCTAAACTTAGCAACTCTGGCCCTGTATCTCGACCTGCATCTGTCAAAATGCCATTAATACTTCTGTTGTTTCCTTCTCGAGGTCCTCATCCAATCTGATCTCCTTGCTTCGATCCAGGTGCCAACTATTAGAATAATCGATGGACAACTGAGAGGGGGGGCGAATCAGTTGTCAACAAATCATATTAATCAAACCACTTTATAACCTCTAATCGAAGCACATAAACATTGAATACCAGAATAGCAGTAACAGATACTAGTAAGCAATAAAACTTAAGAATGAAATAGAGAATTAAAACAATGCAACCATACCACATAACACCATGATTTGTAGGTGGAAAACTCGGTAAGGGAAAAAACATGGTGGGAGGCCTACCCACAGTCAAATAATACTTCTGCAAAAAGTATATCATACAATAAGGGGCCTGCATATGCAGGAAGGCACACTGCCTAGAGCATACTAATCATTACAAAGGAGTCTCACTTTCTACAGAGAGGTGATAACCACCTCAATATAATTGGACAACAATCTGGAAGAATGAGCTGCCAATGATAGCATCTACCATGCCTGATTACAGTCCCGGTTAAGCTCAATACCAGAGGCCTTTGACCTCTACATAAAACCAATCCAATCACCTATGATCAACCAAATCTCCTTTGCCTGAATGATATTACATTATTCACACATTTCTTTCTATGACCATGACCACGATCTACAATGAGATCTTACATCAATTTATACAAACCCTAAGGCCTAAAGCAATTAGGTCAGCCACCTAAAAGATATTACAATAAGATCATTACATACATCCACATTACAATGATATACCATGTCTGCTTTAGACCAAAACAACAATAACCAATCCATAAATCATCCCAGTAACATGTAGAGAACATGTTACATGATACTGGTCCATAACCTAGACCCAAATAGATTCACCACGCCAAAGAGATGTCACCAATTAGTCGAGGCATGAACAAAGATCACCTTCTGCATCCTAAATTCCATCTAGAAGCCGCACCAACACCACTTATGCATCCTATTAAAGATTCTCAGTAAAAGCTCTGTTGGTAAAACCCTAAACCCTTACCGGTATAGGCTTACTAGAATGTATGATAGCATTCAATCATCAAGTCAATACCAACTTACTAAAACATACTCCAAAACATATTCCATTGATCCAAACATGTCAGTACTATCCAACTGATAGTCCCTTCTTCTAGTAACACTAGTTCTTCTACTGGTAACCAAAATTTGTCTGTCAGTAACCAATCATAATAGCTAGTGTTGACATCGATGATAAAACATCAATGCAATACATAATCAATTCCTTCATATTGCCAACACCAACAATTCCCTAATTTTTCTCTGTCGTTCATTCTTCCTCGAGCCGCACTCCTCTGATCCTATTCACAAATCACGGGAACCATATTAAATGCATACCTGTAGAAACACCTATCCCTACATGACACTTCATCTACCTCAGTGAGTTATCCACTTCATCTCTTCGCGGAATCCATGTCGACCTCCACCTCTGCTAGATCATCTATGTCGATATGAACAGGATGATCGACCAACCCTTCAACAACCTTGTCGGTGCACATTCCATCTACTATTGCATGCAAATTTCCACCTTGACTCCACGTGGCATCCATGTCAACCAACTGCTAGCTTCGATTGGTGTGTCGGTTCAGAAAGGATCACTGACCAAACACACAACTAGCACTTCTTTTCTACCAATTTATTAACCCTGTCAGTATCTCACACTCTATCGATTAACCTTCATGTGTGCCCTTTGTTGAACTTCATGTGGAATACCTAAACTGGCCGCTAGACATGTCTATTCATAGCATGCTCATTCTCATCTGGTGGGAGGTCTTATGCATTTGCACCTTGTCCATATTACCGATGGACTTACATACCGATAAACACTCTTGATGACACCATGTCATCAACCTTCAACAGACTCCATCTTCAATCTGGCCATTTTCCTATGTCTGCTTCAACTCATCCTTGCCATCTCCCTGATCAGCTCAAACCATATCTCAACCAGTTTGTCAAAGAGAAAAACCCATCACTCTTCATTTGTACCAGCAACACAACATGCCTTCTCTGTGGGTCCATTGCATATCCTTGATCTTATGCACTTGAGACATTCCTTTGATTCAACGGTAGTTCCGGTGTGAGCCTTTAAACACTTGCCTTTACCTCTTCTTTCTTATCTCTCAGAACTATGATACACAGTATGCATAATAAGAGATAAGCTCCACTTACCAGTGGAGTGACACCTTATCATCTGCATCCTTTAATGCACTCATGTGACTTCCCTATTTATGCAACACATCTTCAAAAAGGCACATGTGATCCGATGTGGGCACATTCACTACCAGTCATCTCTTCACATGGTGACTGCATCTTCATCTGGTGAGAGTCATGTTGTTTTGTAACCACACAACATATCGGTGACTAGTTCATTCTTCTCCTCCAATGTTGATGTGATTTAGGTAACATTCTGCCTCTTCATCACAAACAATAGCTCAAGCACCTTGCCCATTCTTCTTGTACACTGGCCACGAGCTTGCCAGTTGGCAACTACACACTGTCAACACAACACTTATCAGTTGACATCCTTTCCTTACCGGTGATACACTGTACTTGTAACCTTTCCCTTTCATCCACACAAGTTAGGCACTAACTTGTGTTAGGGATCCCACAGATACTGAGAGGGGGGGGTGAATTAGTATCTAACCGGTTAATGGAATTTCTTAACTTAAAACATGCACAACATAATATAACAGTGTACCGGTATGCAAGAAATAATGCAATAAATAGAATCAAGAACATCCACATGAAAAGCACACCATAATACAAGATTTTAACGAGGAAACCTGGTGTGGGAAAAACCTAGGTGGGATTTGTGACCCACAATATTCACTCACTGGCCAATAAGAGAATATTGCTTACAATAGGGGCCTGCACATGTAGGAAGACCAACTGCCTAGAGCTCACTGCTCAATGGGAAGTCTCACTGACTTACAATAAGGATTATACAAATCCAATAACTTGTACTGCTTTACAATAGCATCTTCAATGCCAGATTCAGTACCAGTTCCTGCTCTATTCTTTACATATACCCCTTGACCTATATTTCACACATTAGGTCTGCCTAATATTTTCCTTAATGCTTCTACATCACATATCATAAATGTCTACAATGATCTCTTTTATATATAAGAGTCATTTTACAATTTGCCAAGTTGGCTTACACATTTTTACAATAATAAACAAAATGTAATATAACAAAATCCTGTCGACCTCTGTGCCAGTTAACTTCCTTTCTTCTGTGTCGGTGTCGGTGTCCTGAGTGCCGGTGTGGAGTGTGATCTGCTGATGCCGATATAATGTCTTTGCTGGTGCCATAGGATTGCAAGGTTACCATCAATGACAAAACCTTCAATCACATATAATGTCTCATTGGAGTGTGCATATGCCAACAATCTCCCCCTTTGGCATTGATGGCAACACTCATGAGAAATTTCAAAAAGTATCCAAAAATGTGTAGTCCAAAAATGTTACCAAAAATGTGTGTGCTCCCCCTGAGCATATGATTCCTATGATTTGAATTTTCTCATCCCACTACTCCCCCTTTGGCATCAATGACAAAGGTTGTCAAGATGTCAGTAGAGTTTGTGGTTTCAACCTTGTAGCTGGGTAGTTATAATTTGAAAAAGGTCTCCCAAAATCAAGTTTATACTATCCATAAACTTCTTGCTATCCTTTATTGTTGTCTCTATTCTCTTCACTATACCAGTGAGATGCTGCAAATGCTCTGTCGGTGTTTTGCTTCCCTGTATTAGTGCCTCAGAAATTTCCTTCCTCAAAGATGCTAGATAGTCCAATCTTGGACTTAGTTTAGATCTCAAATGTTTTTCCTTACTTATTATTCTTTCTTTCTCTCTTTCCAATTTGAGTAGTTCTTCCTCAAAATTTGTTATCTTCTCTTCAAAAACTGATAGTGTATCAGGTGAGTTGACAAAATTATCTGCAAGTTTATTGATCTCATCCTGTACCTTGCTCATTTTCTTGTCAATATCTACAATCAAAAATTTTATTTTACAGGTATCTTTATATAGATTTTTGTATTCTTTCAACAAATTACATAGTTCCGGTAGAAGTGTGTCAAAATCTCTATTACACTTCTTTATTTGCTCATCAAAGAATTTATGTTTTTCAATTTCTACCTTATCCTTCACTGAATCTTCCTTTATTTTCTCAATGTTTTCTGAGATATATTTACACAGTGTATCCAATTGTCCTAAAGAATCTTTGTTATCTATATTACAGTTGGGAGCTATTACCTTCAAAATTGGTTTGGTATCATCAATTGCTTTGTAAGCTTGTGAGTTGTAGTCGGTTATTTTCTTGATAGAATCAAGTAGTACCTCAGCCACATTGGTTGATTTGAATCTTGATGATGAATCAACAATCTAAGTACCAGTGGAAGTAACCAAGCTTGTTTTGACCTCTGGTAGGTCTGCTTGTGTCTGCATTTCTTTAAGCACTGATTTTCCTACTTCACTAGTTGTCGGTGGCACTGTTTCCTTATGTACCTGTTTCGGTTGTTATTGTCTCAGAGCCTTTAGCTCTATTTGTTTCTCTATATGTTTCATTGCCTCAGTCTGTGTCTTAGTCTCTACCTTTTTCTCTTTATCTTCTATCGGTTTATCAGTTTCCCCTGCTACTGGAGGCTCACTAGCCATATCTAACTTATCAGTTGTATCTTTGTCTACTACTATGTTGATCTTCTGAGTATCAACATTCACAGTAAATAGGACTTCAAGATTAGGATTATTATCCTCTACATCCATACTCCTGGCTGTCGGTTGATCTTTAGTAGTTGTTACCGGTGGAGTAATTAGAGGTGGCGGTAAGTTGTCTCTAACTTTGATACTAGGTGGTCCACCAGCTTTTCCTTTCCCCTTGTCTCTATCTTTCTGATATACCTTTATAGGTTTGAGGTTCCTGTATTCTTCCTACTTTTCTTTCTCAACTAGGAATATATCCCATCCATTTTCTATTTCTTCTGTCACCTCATTAACTCTTCCTGCCATTAGTGAAATATGCCAGTGTGCAATAGAGAATACTGACCGGTTGGCCTTTGCAATCAAATCATCAATTTCTTGTGGAGAGTTTACCGGATATACATCAAGTAGTTTTTCAATCTTTATTTTCTTATCCAGTTCTATCACTGCTTGTCTTCTTGCTTCTAGTCTTTTGAATAGTTCATCTGGAACTTCATTGACTACTTCCATTAAAAATTTCTTGTACATATCCATGTGCAATATAACACTATTTTCAACTTGTTCTTTCTCATCAGCTGTTAGAGTGTCATATATTTTCTCTATGTTCTTCAATTTACCTTCCTCTGTGATTTCATTCAACAGTATATCAAGAGGGGCCAAGTCTTTGTTTGTTCTCTTCTTCTTCTTGGGTGTTAGTTTCTTCTTTGGTGTGGCCTTTCTTACCGGAGATCTCACTGCTTATTGCTTTGCCTTGTCCTCCTGGGTGAGGGTGTGGTTGCCGGTGAGGGATCTCTTTTTCTTACAACACTTTTGAAAGTTGTAGGCATGTCACTTCCTGAAGAAGTACCTACCAGTGATAGGTGAGTTTCAGGTTGTGGAGCTGCTAACTCATCCTCTGTTATACCGGTCTTCTTAAACACATCTTCTTTGATTGCTTTTGCTTGTCTGGAACCTTTCCTCACAACTGCCTCGACCTTTTTCACTCTTTTCTTTGATTGTATTTGGCTTTCAATAGTTTCTGCACTACCAAATATTTCTTCCTTAGGTTCTCTGGGGGCTTCCAGAAGTGCTTTAGCATATGTTTCAACTATGTGATCATCTGTTTCATAGCCCATCTCGGTTACCCAAACTGTCCTTGGGATGATCGCTTCCATCCAGATTTCATCTTTCTTGATTACAAAGCATATTTCATATTTGTATTTGTCTACAATCTTCTGTGATAACCTTATTCTTTTCTTCATTTTGGTCTTTAATGCTTGAAAAAGGTCATGAATATTGTTTTCCTTGTTCTCACCCATATTATTGAATAGTTCTGTTAATTGTTTTCCTACCGGTATATCATATCCAAGTTCTTTGTAACCTATACCGGGAATCTATTTTGTTATGTGTAGCATTAGGCATACTAACAAATTTCCAAATCTAAAAGTTCCTTTCTTGTCCTTCTTGATCTTTCCAAGGTTGTCAATTAATTCATCCTTTAACCATTCACATATGTCAATTTTTGCATTATCTGTGACCATATCATAAGAACTCTTAATGTATAAACTTGAAACTGAATTGAGTCTATTAGCATGAGTAGCTTTATACCCTAATATCATACTGATGAATCTCACATTGATATCTTATACATCATTAACCCTTAGAGACCTCTTGTAAAATGTTGCACCAGTTAGGTTTATAACTAGGTCATTGGAAACCTTCTTGGTTTTATCTGGTCTTTTACGGTGGTCGGTAACCCTGTGACAACTTTCACATCTTCTTTGGTGATCTTATGGATTGCATCTAACCAGAAAAATTCTCCATGTACCCTGCTTAAAACTATCCTAATCACATCCTTTGGAAATTCAGGAATACTAAGGATCTCTGTAAATCCTAGGGTCTCAATGATCTTGTGTTCATCTTTTACATTGTTGGTATTATCACATATCACGGTTTTATACATGGTTTTAATTTCCTCATCTCCTAACTCTTCAATGTTGCACTAGATGTACATTCTGGGGTCTTCAGCATATACAACTCCCTTAGGAATTTGAGAAAAAGCACCTAAGGTATCATCCTTCTTTGCTATCTCGGGAACTAACTAAAATATGGGCCTAGGTCTTTTTATTACTTCAACAATAGTAGGGTTTGCTATATATTCAATTGCAGAGGTAGATGCCATGATTAAATACCTTTTACCACCTTGGATGGATGATTGCTTGGAGTGTTCTTGCTTCTTGCTCGAAATGCCTTAGCTCGGAGTCTTCACGCTCTTAGAAAATTTGAAATCTCGGTGAAATGAAATGGAGCCAAAACCTTAATTTTATAGTGTCTTTTCACCATCTACCACATTAATTACATGCCGGTTAAGTATTCACTTAACATTGTTTGCCGGTAATAGGTAATTTTCAACTTCTTATCTCTAACTGAGGGAATAATAGCACATGTATCAATAGATTGCCAAACCCTCAAGGAAATTTTCTTCAATTAGATGAAGAACTTCCTATCGGTGGAGCACTGCTCTGTCCTTCTAGTGAAGCATCACTTTATCCTACCGGTGAACCATTGGTTGGTTCTACCGGTGGAGGAGTATTCCCAATATTTAGATCAGCTTTTCTAATCCATTGTTTTGAGAATTCTTGCTTAACCTCTTCAACTTTTTCTTTACCTTTCAAGCTAGAACTTTTGTTGTCTACCGGTGTTCCTTAACTTCTACAGAATTTAAAAATATGCCCAATCTTGTTACATGCATAACAAGTTACATTATTCTTCTGAATAGCTTTCCCATAACCTATGTCAATTTGTGTTCTACACTGATTAGATAAATGTCCAAATCTTCCACAAACATAACATCTCACATTCATTCTGTAGTTTTCAGAGTTGTGACCAACTTTGTTGCATTTAGAACATTGACCGGTGGGTGTGTTGATATTCTGATAATTTCTAGATCTACATTCATTTTCTCTATGACCATACTTATTACAGTTAAAGCATTTTCCATTGAATTTGTAAGCATTAGGTTGTCTTACCAGTTTGCTGTGATCCTGAGTATTTGCAGTACCGGAGCTTTCACCAACTTCAAAGCCAATTCCAGAAGTGTCACCTTTAGGTTTTTTATTCTTCAACAAGGTGCCAAGTTCCTCTAAGCTTTTCTTGAATTTTTCTTTGTGTTGATTTGGAGTTTCTAGTTCTCTTTCTAAGACTTCTTTTTGTCTCATCAGTTCATTTGAGTCATTTTCATAGCTAAGTCTTGTGTTCTCATTTACTGCATCACTTAGTCTTCTGGTCAATTCTTCTTCAATCTTCTTCCTATCCTCAATTTCTTTGCAAAATCTCATAGTCATTTCCTGCATTTCATTTTTTGTTGTCATGATCTCTTGTTTCAACTTGCTTGTCATATCATTAAGTGATTCCTTTTCATCATTCTCATTTTGCAATTTTTCACAAAGTTCTCTTCTCTTATTTCTTGCAACAGTAAAATTTTCTTGAAGTGCCTGAATGATATCCTGAGTTGCCCTTAAATCATCTTCTAATTTGATATTTTTCAATTTTTCTACATCATAGTCTGTAAGAGCTCCTTCAAGTTGCTTCATCAGATTTTCCGTCTTTACCAGTGTCAAGATCTTCCTTAAGCTGTTAGGCTTCTGAAAATAGAGGACCAAGCTCTGATACCAATTATTAGGGATCCCACAGATACTGAGAGGGGGGGGTGAATCAGTATCTAACCGGTTAATGGAATTTCTTAACTTAAAACATGCACAACATAATATAACAGTGTACCGGTATACAAGAAATAATGCAATAAACAAAATCAAGAACATCCACATGAAAAGCACACCATAACACAAGATTTTAATGAGGAAACCCGGTATGGGAAAAACCTCGATGGGATTTTTGACCCACAATATTCACTCACTGGCCAATAAGAGAATACTACTTACAATAGGGGCCTACACATGTAGGAAGGCCAACTACCTCCTCACTGCTCAATGGGAAGTCTCACTAACTTACAATAAGGATTATACAAATCCAATAACTTGTACTGCTTTACAATAGCATCTTCAATGCCAGATTCAGTACCAGTTCCTACTCTGTTCTTTACATATACCCCTTGACCTATATTTCACACATTAGGTCTACCTAATATTTTCCTTAATGCTTCTACATCACATATCATAAATGTCTACAATGTTCTCTTTTATATATAAGAGACATTTTACAATTTGCCAGGTTGTCTTACACATTTTTACAATAATAAACAAAATGTAATATAACAAAATCCTATCGGCCTTTGTGCTGGTATACTTCCTTTCTTCTGTGTCGATGCCGGTGTCCTGAGTGCTGGTGTGGAGTGTGATCTGCTGATACCAGTATAATGTCTTTGCCGGTGCCAAAGGATTGCAAGGGTGCCATCAATGACAAAAACTTCAATCACATACAATGTCTCATTGGAGTGTACATATGCCAACAACTTGTGTACCAATGATACCAGTGATCATTCTCTTCCTTACCATACTGGTATTCTACAACACAAGGTGATATCAAATATTTCTCATTTTGTACTCCTTCATGACAGTGTTGCACATACATCTCTCATACTGGTAGTCATCCCATACCAATTGACATCAATGACAACACAATACCAACAGACCTTTCACCATTTACTGTATTGTTGGAGAATAGCTTTATTTTGGCTTATCGAGATGGTATACCATTTGCGTTGCCATATAGTGGCCAACACTTGAAGAATTACTTTGACTAAAGGTTCAAGTCTAATCCTTCTAAATAAAGTCCATGTTTTTTTGTCATTTTTCTTTTCTTTTTGAGTCTTTTTGTGCTTGTGTTTTTGCTTTGATTGACTCCATGGCCCAATGGATAATAAAGGAAGGCACTTAGAGATCTGGTTTCTATTCTTTCATTATTTCTAAGAATAAGTGAAACGAATTCCCCAGTTAGAGCCATCTGTTGTCCATATTTTTGCATTCATAAAATTGGACAACCCCTTTAAATTTTTTTTTCAAAATTTTTTTTTAATCTAAGGCATGCTTCCCGAGAAAAAAAATTTGTTTCTTGTTGAATTAGACTAATATTCAGTTCATCCTCGATCCGCATTTCAAATTTCATCATGTTTTGAGTTCGTTTTCTATGTCTTTCCTTCAAAATTGAATTTTCTTCTCTGGACTGCAAGTGGAAAATTTTCCTTCCTTTGCAAGTTTTTTCTAGTAATTACAAGTGTACTTTATAAAACTTGTAAATTGTAACTTGCTTTTTATTTCCCATTTTCTCCTTTTATCTTTTAAGTTGTTTGTATGAACTTTTTGGACAAATTACAAGTTAATTTGAAAATACAAGTTTAATGAGAACTTGAAAGTTCTCATAAAAATTCCTACTTTATGCTTTTAAGTTGTAATAGGGATTTTATTTCCCTATTACAAGTCTTTTTAAGTTTTTACTTCTTTTATGTTTTTATTTTTTTTAGTTATAATTGGGGTTTTATTTCCCCATTACAAGTCATTTTGCTCTTTTTTGTGCTTTTTGATAAACTTATAAGGCACTGAGAGGGGGGGTGAATCAGTGCAAGCAAAAACAATATGAGTCTGATCACCAACTTAAACAACTTAAAACTTATCAAGCATAAGAGGAATATCACCACATAAGCTAATTCCCAATAAAACAAATTCCACATAACACAAGAGATTATACGTTGAAACCCAAAAGGGAAAAACCACGGTGGAAGTTAATACCCACAAGATTCACTATCTGTAGAATAGAAATCTTGATCGGTTAAGGTCTTACAAATATACCCTGTTAGGAGCAGACTTGGTTAGGAGTCACTCGGTTAAGGGATTTAAATGATAAGCCCTGTTAGGAGCTATGGCATGTTAGGATCAACCTCACAAGAGGATTTAACACTCTGATAAAGAGCTACCCTGGTAGGGGATTTACAAGTTAAGGTCTGTTAGGACCTACCCGATTAGGGGATTTTAATGCTGCAAATTGTTAGGGAGACATCAGTCAAATGATCTTCATATAACACCTATGTTTCTGATAAGATCCACTTTAGATCCTCAAAAAATCAATAACACATCAATACAGAGCTTTACAAAACACTGCACAATCAACTTCGCCTAATTCATGCCTTCGATCTCACACACATACGCATTCATACACACATCGACTTGATACCTCATCACACTTTTTATAAACATCAATTTTAGTCAGCTACAACCTTGGAAAAATTTCCTAGGTTCAAATAATCTAGACAAAATAATATTACACATCAAACTTATGTCAGCCACCGACATAACAAATCAAAACCTATGTCATTTTACAAATTTAAGTGACTTTATCACTACCGGTTGAGTGTTCATCAGAATGTCTTCTCTATACATCAAATCTCGCTTGACCGTTTGAATCTGCCAATGTGATCATGAACATAGATCCAAATGCTTGTCTCCATCACTGTTGTAAAACTACATCATTCATCATCAATCACCTGTATCAGTTGCATGAATGCAACTTTGTCTCTATTTACCAGTTAAGAACCTATTTTTAGGTTCACTGGTAAACTATCATCTGTACCGGTTATACCTTAATGGTTGGCTTCCAAGACTTAGATGACCACAAAAATATTGTTGCCATCAATGAAAACACAAGACTTAGTCATCAAACATGAATCTCAATCTCTTCATCACATTCGCCAATCAATCATTTACCAGTTGTATCTCACCAACAGTCTTTACCAATTCAGACAAATGCCAACACTTTTGTTCCCTTGAAACCCGAATTTTCTCAAGTAAAGGAAAAAGGATGCAATTTAAAAGTTGCAAAGGGGTTTTAGAAACTCGATTACATATTTTGAGGGCATGTTTTGCTTGAAGATGAAGAGGAAGAACACAATTTGCACTCTTTCTCCCACAAAACCAATTTTTGTGGCATTCTTCCCTTGAACCTGTCCCTCATTTTTTGCTATGGTATTGAAAATCGTTGGTTCTTGCCACATTTTTTAGATTGAACGGTTTTAAGAAACACATCTTGCATTTATTGGAGACATTTTTAAATCTTTTTTTCTTGGTTCTTGCCACATTTTGGAGCATGAATTTTGCCCCTATTGCCACCTTTCAAACATGTCTTGCATACTTCAATTGTTGAAGTGTGTTTGAAGTCAAATGCACTTCTCTTTCCAATTTGTTTTTGGTGGAAAGGTTTAAAGGTAAAACTAATTTATTTGCTAAGTGCAATCACAACGTGGTGGCTATTGGTATTATGGATGTGTTTCATTGGTTTTGTCATTGATGTCAACACTTATCAACACTTATCCTTCTAGAGATAATTGATTATGTTCACTGGTAAGTTCAGTGACTTATGCATAGTCACCGGTATTTCATTCACCGGCAGGTTATATTGTTCACCGACACAAAGGATGACTTGTTATCATCTGGAGATCACTTGGTTATGTCGAAGACATGGTTTGGACACTTGGTTTTGGTATTCTGGTTATTGGTCTAATTAGGTTGACATATTTGTTGTTACCAGCAAATTGATCTAGGTTATGGATCAGCATGCATTATCTATTCCAGATCAGCATGACACGTTATGGAGATGATTTAATCAATTGGTATTGTTGTAATTACATTGAGCCGACATGATGCATCACATCTTGACTTACTTGTAAATGATTTAATTGTAATATTCTTAGTGAGCTGACCTACACATTTGGTTTTATTTTTGGTATATATGTAAGATCTCAATTGTGAGATGTAAGGATATGGTATGTAAGGTTATGGTATTGTAACATGGTATGTGTGAATATTGAAGATCATATGAGAAGACCATAAAGAAAGTTCAAGGAAGGTTTGAAGGTGATTATAAGAGCTTAACCGGTACTGAATCCAACATTGGAGATGCTACTTTAAGCAGTACATTATCATTGGATTTAATCATCCAATTGTAGTCAGTGTGACTCCCATGTTGTGATTGAGCAGTGAGTTCTAGGTGGTTGGCCTTTCTGCATGTGTAGACCCCATTTTGTACACACATACAATCTACAATAGTATCATCTGATTGTGGGTAAGGTTTCCCACTATGGTTTTTCCCCTTACAGGGTTTCCACGTACAAATCTTTGTGTTATGTGTTGTGGATGTTGTTTCTCTTTCTGTTATATGCATTAATTTTCACCAGTATTAATATTAACTGCTAATCTATCTACCGACATTAAGTTTGGTTTACCAGTATTTAGTATCAAGTTTGATTAAGTTATATTTGGGTTGAAATTAATAGACAACTGATTCACCCCCCCCCCTCTCAATTGCCTCTAGGTCCTAACAATTGGTATTAGAGCCTAGTCCTCTTTTTGCAGACGTTTACAAACTTGAGGAGATTCTATGGCAACTAACCTTTTTAGGAAGGACAGTCTAAAACTTGATGGAACTAACTTTGGTATATGGAAGATCAAAATGGAGACACATATGAATTTCATTGGAAGAGACATATGGGATATTACACATAATGGCTATGTTGGTCCTACACCGGGTCAACCTAATCCACCTACATTTGGTAAGGATCAAGAGAATGATTGCAAAGCAAGAGAAGCACTCTTGAGCGCCTTGTCAGATCAGCAAATCATGGGATTATCAAACCAATCTACTATTAAAGCTATTTGGGATAAATTGGAGACATTGAATGAAGGAGACACCATTGTTAAAATTGCAAAACTAGAATGCTTCCGGGTAAGGTATGAAAATTTGAAAATGGAAGAAGATGAAAGAATTTTTGCTTTCATGGAAAGGGTTAATGAAATTGTTTTGGGAATACAATGATGTGGAGGTTCCTTAAGTGAAGATGAAATTGTTTCTAAAGTTTTGAGAGCATTGCCACTGGCATACAAAATGAAAGTAACTGCTATTAATGAGTTGAGAACAATGCCTAATACATCAGTATCTAGAGACACCTTGGTTGGAAAACTTTGAGCATTTGAGCTTGAGGAATTTGGTCTTGTTGCTACAATTAAAATAGATTTAGCCTTCAAAGCATCATCATCTACATCATCATCATCATCTGATAAATCTGATTGGAAAGCACTTTATGCAAGAGAACTTGAAGATATCAGGAGGGAAAATGAAGAACTGGAAGAACTTGAAGCACTATTTGCAAGGAAAATGCCTAAAGGTCCTATTGGAAGTAAGTATGAAGGTAAAGCACCATTTAAATGTTTTAACTGTAATAAAGTTGGTCATATGGCATCTAGATGTCCTGACAGACATGCAAGATTGAGAGAAGAAGCCAAAAGAACATACAAGCCTAACCCTGAATATCAAAGATATAGATTTAAGAAGAATAGACACAAATCATATTATTATGTTGACGAAGGAGTTACTGATGATTCAGATGAAGAACCGGCAGACAATGGATGGGCTTTTCTTGCAATAACAGAAGATCAACCGGCACCTACTGTTCCACTGGTAGAGCAGGCCCTGGAAGCTAAAACTGAAGAAAAGGATGAATGGATTATAGATTTCGGATGTTCACATCATATGACTGGTGATAAAAGTAAATTCTTATCTTTTCAGGAATACAATGGAGGTCTATTAAGATTTGGAGATGACAAAGCTTATTTGATCAAAGGAAACGATGCTATATCTTTTGATGGTAAGCACAATACTGACAACATTTATTATGTTGAAGGTTTGAAGCATAATCTTTTGAGTGTTGGTCAATTAGTTGAAAAGGGATTTCAGTTAAAATTCAAGAATGGTAAATGCAAAATCATGAATAGAACTGGTTTTGAAATTGCAACCGGTAATCAGACTAGAGGTAATATCTTTCATTTGAATAACAATGAAAAGACATGCTTGATTGCACATATTGATGAAAGTTGGTTATGGCATAAAAGACTTTATCATGTAAATTTTGATTGCATTATAAAGATTAGTTCATCTAAGGCAGTAAGGGATTTACCTAAGATTGTAAAACCTCATAATCCGGTATATAAGGAATGTCAAATGGGAAAACAAGATAGAATAACTTTTAAGAGTATTTCTGAGAAAACCAATGATGTTCTTGATTTAATTCATACTGACTTGTGTGGTCCGGCAAGAACAAGAAGTCTACAGGGAGATAGATATTTCATGCTAATTATTGATAATTATTCTAGAATGAGTTGGGTTACTTTTCTCAGGGAGAAATCAGAAGCTTTTGGGAAATTCAAATTGTTCAAGGCACTTGTAGAGAATGAAACCGGTAAGAAAATCAAATGTTTAAGATCAGATCAAGGAGGTGAA
The DNA here is from genome assembly GCF_030272615.1 of Cryptomeria japonica. Taxonomy (NCBI): domain Eukaryota; kingdom Viridiplantae; phylum Streptophyta; class Pinopsida; order Cupressales; family Cupressaceae; genus Cryptomeria; species Cryptomeria japonica. Next base: position 392,412,949 of record NC_081408.1, read on the forward strand.
TTTACATCTAAGGAGTTCAATACATTTTGTGAAGTGAATGGAATTAGAAGACAACTATCAGCACCCCAGACACCTCAGCAAAATGGAGTTGTGGAAAGGAAGAATAGAACTATTCTGGATGCAGCTAGAAGCATGATATCAAAAGAAAATCTACCTCATGTGTATTGGAGAGAAGCAATGAATATAGTGGTTTACACTTTCAACAGAGTTCACATCAAAGGTGAAACCGGTAAGACACCCTATGAATTATGGTTTGGTAATATTCCTACTCTTAAGTACTTCAGAATATTTGGAAGCAAATGTTACATTAGGAGAGATGAATATATTGGTAAATTTGATCCTAAAAGTGATGAAGGTATATTTCTTGGTTATTCATCTAAGAGAAAAGCATATAGATGTTTTAATAAAAGATTGCACAAAATCATTAAGAGTGCAAATGTAAGATAGATGAACACTTTAGAGGAAATTCAAGGTCTATGGATTCTGAACTAGCAGTTGAGATGATCATAAATGAACCTATATAGAGTGCACCGACACAGAATGTTGATCCAGTCACATCGACATCATCAGAGAATTCCATAGTGACTGAAGAACATCAGCAAGGGAACACACCCAGGTATGTAAGATTGGATCACTCTAAAAGTCAGATAATTGGGAATAAGTATCAAGGAGTTATGACAAGAGGAAGACTGGCAAATGAAGAGGTATGCTTAATTTCTCAAATTGAACCAGCATCTGTTATTGAGGCATGTAACTAAGATATTGCATACCAATCACTTCCTAAGTTATAAGTCTGCCATCTACAGTAACTAAGATATTGCATACCAATCACTTGCTAAGTTTCCTTCTCCTCCTTGTCTCCAACATAGCAGCACCTATATACATGTGAATGACCTTATTATGCCTCCCACCTACCCTTGTTCTTGTAGAGAAACTCTACTTTCAATTGTTCATAAAATCTACATCCAAAAGGCTAGTAGAAGAGGAAGATGGAGGTTGAGGAGGAGAAACATAATGTTGTTGCATGGCTACCTCCAAGGCCTCTAATCGAAGGTGAATTAGAACAAATTGAAAAGAACAATACATGGACATTGGTTCCCTAGCCTAAAGATAAAAATGTAATTGGAACTAAGTGGGTATTCAGAAATAAACTTAATGAAGATGGTAAGGTAATTAGAAACAAAGCAAGATTAGTGTGTAAAGGATATTCACAGAAAGAGGGAATTGATTACAATGAAACCTTTGCACCGGTAGCTAGAATTGAATTAAAGATATGGAAGGTGAATTAGAACAAATTTAAAAGAAATACATGGACATTGGTTCCCCGACCTAAAGATAAAAATGTAATTGGAACTAAGTGGGTATTCAGAAATAAACTTAATGAAGATGGTAAGGTAATCAGAAACAAAGCAAGATTAGTGCGTAAAGGATATTCACAAAAAGAGGGAATTGATTAAAATGAAACCTTTACACCGGTAGCTAGAATTGGATTAAAGCTATGGAAGGTGAATTAGAACAAATTGAAAAGAACAATACATGGACATTGGTCCCCCGGCCTAAAGATAAAAATGTAATTGGAACTAAGTGGGTATTCAAAAATAAACTTAATGAAGATGGTAAGGTAATCAGAAACAAAGCAAGATTAGTGTGTAAAGGATATTCACAGAAAGAGGGAATTGATTACAATGAAACCTTTGCACCGGTAGCTAGAATTGAGGAAGTCGGATTATTTCTTGCATTTGCAGCATATAAGAACTATAAAGTATATCAAATGGATGTTAAATGTGAGTTTCTGAATGGTGGTCTTGAAGAGGAATTTTACATTGAATAGCCTAATGGATTTTCATTGACAAATGATAAAGGTATGGTTTGTAGATTAAGGAAAGCTTTATATGGATTGAAGCAAGCTCCTAGAGCTTGGTATGCTAGATTGGACAAATATCTTTTGAAGCTTGGTTACACTAAAGGTAATGCTGACAGCAACTTATATTTCAAAGTGACTAAAGAAGACATCTTGGTTATTGAAGTTTTTGTTGATGACATCATTTTTGGAGGGGAAGATGGATTGTGTAAAGACTTTTCTAATAAGATACAAGAAGAATTTGAAATGTTTATAATTAGGGAGATAAAATTCTTTTTAGGATTGTAGAATTCACAGAATGATAAAGGTATATTCATATGTCAAACAAATTACCTGAAGGAACTACTGGAGAAATTTGATATGGAAAACTCTAAACCAGTAAGTACTCCTATGACTACAACTGATAAACTATCATTGAAGGATGATTCAGCTCCTGTTAATCCAATAAGATACAAAGTCATGATTGGAGGTTTACTATATTTAACACAAACAAGACCTGATATAATGAATGCAGTGTGCATTGTTTCAAGATTTCAGAGTAATCCTAGAAAATCATGAATCAGCAGTGAAAAGGATTTTCCGGTATTTACAAGGCACAACAAATCTTGGTCTATGGTATCCTAAAGATGAAAATTTTGATTTATGTGCATACACCAATGCTATTTGGGTAGGAGATTTAGATGACAAAAAGAGCACCACTGGCGGGGCATTCTTTCTTGGTAGCAGATTGATTTCATGGTTGAGCAAGAAATAGAGTTGTACATCATTATCAACAGCAGAATCATAATATGTTGCAGCAACAACTAATTGTACTCAAGTATTGTGGATTAAGAAAATGTTGAAGGACATAAAGGTAAAATGCAAAGAACCTATAATTATCTATTGTGATAATTCGACAGTGATTGATATATCTAAGAATCTAGTATTTCACTCTAAAACTAAACATGTTTCTATCAAATATAATTTTCTGAAAGAGAATATTGAAGCAAAAGAAGTGAGATTGGTTTATGTGAATACTAAAGAGCAGATTGTAGATATCTTTACTAAGCCTTTTCCTAAGGAAACTTTTGAATATTTCAGAGAGAAGCTTGGGGTTATACCCTCACAAGTAGAGATCTAGACAGTTGATGCTTGGCATCAAACCAGAAGAATTTACAGAGAAACCTTTTTCCAGTTTTGATGGAGGAGAGCTACTTCTCAGGGGGAGTAGTTGGTTATAGCAGTTGGTATTTGTAATTGGTTCTATGAACTGGTAGTATCTGGTATTTGTATTGTTTTGGCATTTGATGTCAAAGGGGGAGAGATATCTATGGAAAAACATTATCCTTTGGGGAGAGATTATTCATTGGGGGAGATTGGGGGAGATATTTTTACTCTCTGTGTTTGTATTTTGATTTCTGGTATTGATCTATTTGGGAGATTGTTGGTTTTTGGTTTTTGGCATTTCTACTTTGGCACTTAGATGGTTTTTCCATCTTGTGTTGCCATCAATGCGAAAGGGGGAGAATGTTGGTATTATGGATGTGTTGCATTAGTTTTGTCATTGATGTCAACACTTATCCTTCTAGAGATACTTGATTATGTTCACCGACAAGTTCAGTGACTTATGCACAGTCACCGGTATTTGGTTCACCGGCAAGTTATATTGTTCACCGACACTCAGGATGACTTGTTATCATCTGGAGATCACTTGGTTATGTCGAAGACATGGTTTGGACACTTGGTTTTGGTATTCTAGTAATTGGTCTAATCGGGTTGACATATTTGTTGTTACTAGCAAATTTATCTAGGTTATGGACCGACGCGTTATGGAGATGATTTAATCAATTGGTATTGTTGTAATTACATTGAGCCGACATGATGCATCGCATCTTGACTTACTTGTAAATGATTTAATTGTAATATTCATAGTGAGCCGACCTACACATTTGGTCTTAGTTTTGGTATATATGTAAGATCTCAATTGTGAGATGTAAGGATATGGTATGTAAGGGTATGGTATTGTAACATGGTATGTGCGAATATTGAAGATCATATGAGCAGACCATAAAGAAGGTTCAAGGAAGGTTTGAAGGTGATTATAAGAGCTTAACTGATACTGAATCCAGCATTGGAGATGCTACTTTGAGTAGTACATTATCATTGGATTTAATCATCCAATTGTAGTCAGTGTGACTCCCATCTTATGATTGAGTAGTGAGTTCTAGTCAGTTGGCCTTTCTGCATGTGCAAACCCCATTTTGTACATGTTGGGTGTCAAATCAATAGATTGGATAGGTTCTAAGGAAATGCCAACTCCTATGATCAAACCCTCCAATTGACTTGGCCAACTTATAGAGTGAACCTATTTGGTTACTAACTCTCTCACTTCAGGCTCTGCAAGACCTAGGTGGGTATACCTATTCACTAGTAGCTTTCGATGACTAGTGCCTTTTATAGCAGATTGAGTATCTTGATCTAACTTCCTCCTATCTCAGAATGGCATAAGTTCCTAGGATGGAGATATAGCAGATGAGCTCAAGATTGTTGTTGTGGAAGCTATTCGATCTTTGTGCTTAAAATTTATATGTATACACTATTACTAATTTATTCTATATTTCCTACTCAGCTACTCCTATTGCTTTAAAATAAAATGTGAACCGATATGGTGATAAATTGTATTTTATAGATGACCAGTACCTTCTTCGTTGTTTGGGCTACAAAGTCTTTATATTTCTTTAGAACTTATTGTGTAAACTTATGAGACAGTTTTTAAACCTACCCCTTTTGGAAAGTCTGTTAGTTACTATTTCTTATGAGCTCTACTTTGATGTTTATATTGTAAACTGCTTGCATGAATTTAACTCTAACTTTAAGAAACCATCCAAGGAAGAGTTGCAGGGAACAATTACAATTCACAAGCAAATCCTTTTGATCCAAATCTACAATATAGAACACAAAACTTCATTGGAAGAACAAAAATAACCTTATCTCCTTTAGATAATATCACAAGCAACTGCCTGCAAAAAATGCAATAATCCACAACACATACGCAAAAGAAAATAACTAATTGTATTATATATTCATCAAAATGGTACAATGGTGAGCCCAAGGCTATAATGTATCTCTATTATCTCTTCTAATAATGTCCTATTAACTCTTTAAAATCCTTATATTCGGTTTTGATTTCTCCTTTTATAATATTCAAGGAGTTTTTTCAAACCGTTACAATGCTTAATAACAAAGTCTTGTTGCCCTAAAATATATTAATTACCACGCTTGTTAATTTACACTACAATTTTAGGGTTATGACCCTTCACTTTGAGTGATGCAATCTTTTATTTCATTAACCATCTTCAATAGGTAAAAAATATTTCAATTTTAGTCCCTTTGTATTTCTTGAAGATAGTTATGATAAATCTCCTTCACTAGCAACTTCTCGTAATAATTTTCACTTAAAAAATAATCCTTCCTTGCACAAACTGCGGGTATTAAAAATGAGAAAATACCATAATGCATTTCGTATGGAAAAACATATTTAAAAGTGTCCACTGTGAATTATCATACTCTTCTTGGTCATTGATAAAATATTCCCTTGATTGAACACTTTACCCACTTCTCATCAATCAAGTAAAAATGTTTTACTTATTTTTCACCTCATAGTGAAATAATCTTTTCTAACCCGATTTTATGTGGATGCTAACAAAGTATTAATACACTTTATAACATTCACCATGTAAAACGATTTTATTTTTGTCAAAATAATTCTTCCCTTTCATAATCAAGTGAAAATATTTCACCCATCTTTTCACCAATTAAGTTATTATTCCCACTCCATTTTAGCTTTATAAGATTTCCCTAAAATATTTATACTTTCCATATAAATTCATCCAACCCTAAGTGAAAACACTTTACTCATCTTCATTCTTTCGTTAGGGTAATTTATCATAAAGATTTCACCTTCCAATATTCAGTTTTTATATTTACTTAACTTGTCAAACTAATTAAAGATGATTCATTATCATTTCCCTTCAAGTCTTGTAAAATGTTGAAGAAAATACTTTGGGTAGAATAATTCTATCCTTCTCAAATCTTTGAAAACTATTACCTTTTCCATCTTTAATATTTTTGTCCAACTTCAATTGAGAGGTTTTATCAAATTATTATTTGATAATTTATTTTTGCTGAAAACTAGTTTTGATAGAATGTCCATAGCTTTTTCATTTCTTAAAGAAATTAAGAATTTCAAAATTTCCTGGAAAGCTGGTGTCGAGGAGCAACTAACCGAGAAAACCATTTTGACAAATTAATCTTCATTAATGAGAAGATTTGATCACAATATGACGGTTCCTATGTTATATTTTAAAAAAAAATTAAAAACCTTTCAAACCATTCCAACATATTTATTTTGTGCATATTGTGGAGTTGTAGCATACTATGAGGTTATAGTATGTCATACCGTGTCTTTTTTACCTTTTAATGAAATAATTCATAAAAGATACTTCAACTTAGCATATATCAATTCCTCTTCAATATACAAATGGATAAACAATTACCTTTTAAATGTGAAAACATTTTCTGAAAGGTTTTCATTAATTACCCTTGGTTGATTGTTCTCTCATATAATTTTATTTGTAACTTCACCCCACTTAATCTTCACACTTTCACCTTCTTTAAATGAAACACTTTTACTTGGTTGCTATGTTTTTTTCACTTATCAAAATCTCTTTATGAAAGTATATTCATCTTTCACTAATATATCTTCTTCATGAAATTTGTTCTTACACCAGCTAACTGTATTCACTTGGAGGTTGCTGGAACCTTGGGGGCCCACCAATATTTTTTATTGTGTTAATAAAAATCTACAACACTATTTCGTTGTAACATACCATTTTGGAGAAGCTATTTTTTGTTATGCAGATAAGCCTTGTTTTGTCGATAACACAATTGAGCAAACTCTTCTCTTTGTGGGTTCCACCACTTTGGCTCATATTAACCAACTTAATGGTTTTCATTTTACCATCACATATATAGTTTATATATAAGATCATTTCTTATAATGCTCCATAATGATTAATTTAAATCATTTTTGATTGATTTAAATTTTGACTTCTCTTGAGTGTTATTCCTCTTCAAACATATAATGTGGCCATTTCAAATATTGTTATTGGAGTTCAAATAACAAGCTATTATGGGTTTGCATAGATGAAAGTCGATCCCATTTTAATTTCATATACTAGGCTATACCCTTATGGGAGCCGCATTTATCCCCACATATAGTAAACATTTGGTTTCAATAATATCAAATATATTGAATTATCAACTTTCATAAAGAAGATGTCTTTCATTAATGAACTTGTAATAGTACTAACCTTATCTGATGATCAAATAAGTCATTCTTCTTGAATTAACACTTCATACCTTGCTCAGACTTATTTTTCCAAATAATTCATTTGAATGGGTGACAGGAACAATTCAGAGTAAATTTGTGGTCATGAACTGATTAAACATTATCAAATTGTGCACTCTGATATTTTTGAAATTGTCCAACCATGATTTTTGCATCCAAAGTCAATGTTGAAAACTATCCAAATCATACCATGAGGTCACGAAAGTTGGCAATCATGTAGACATTTATCCAGAGATTGCAATGCAAGTGACAACTCTGATAAATTCCTTCTGAGGTGAAAGATATTAATTTCCAAAGTAGGCTCCACAATCAATTTTACCCTTATGCAAGTTCCAGATATGCATAAATTGTATTTGGTTTAAGCTCAAGAAAATTATCAAATGGATTGGTAGGTTTCCAGAACCTTGCACTATGGTCTATTGTGATACAAACAATTATGTGGATCATTTGGTTTAGTTTAATTGTAATCCAAGTGTGAAATAATAATTTCAACAAAAAGCCACTTTGGTAGATTTTGCAATGTGTAGGTAATAAAATGAATAAATCACAAATGGAATTGACCTGGTAAAAATAGAAAATGAGGTCATAGGTCTCTAAAAATTGACACGGGAGTTCATTTTCATATAGAAAATTGAGTGGAACAATTGGATTAGAATGAGTACTTATAGGGACCAAGTTATTAACTTTCAAAAGTGGCTACTTGGAATAGTTTTGTGACTCAGATTAGTATGCACCTAAATTTCTCTATTTGATAGAGGTATCAAATTTGATTATGGGAAGATCAATATGGATGATCATACTTATTTATGGGTGGTAAAACTAATTGCAAGTTCAAATTGCCCATCAGGATCAGGATTTACGGGTGCATTTTTTGGGGTGTTCACTAAATTATCTCATTTAGGAGACCCTAAATTTTGCCAAAATTTAGGGTTCCAACAGTACACACATACTATCTGCAGTAGTATCGTCTGATTATGGGTAAGGTTTCCCACCATGGTTTTTCCCCTTATAGGGTTTCCACATACAAATCTTTGTGTTATGTGTTGTGGGTGTTGTTTCTCTTTCTATTATATGCATTAAGTTTCACTGGTATTAATATTAACTACTAATCTATCTACCAGCATTAAGTTTGGTTTATCAGTATTATGTATCAAGTTTGATTAAGTTATATTTGGGTTGAAATTAATAGACAACTGTTTTACTCCCCCCCCCCCCCCTCTCTCTCAGTTGCCTCTGAGTCCTAACAGTGGCCTCCTTACCTATTTATAAGAGCATTTCGGTTTATCCCAAGTTCATTTGCTTTGATCTAGGGTATTCTTCAATCAAGGTATGTGATTTTGAGTTTTGTTTTTGTTTTCTATTTTTCTTATATTTTGTATATATCTTGTTGTTTCTTGAATTCAGATTTGCATAAGTTCTTCCCAAATTCCCAATTTCTTGAATGCAATTTGTAGATTGCATTGTTTTTTCCATCTTTCAATTTTTCCTCTTTACTTGAAATTGGGTTTTTAAAATCCGATTACAAGTATAATTAATATGTTTGTCTTCCCCTTTGGTTGAAAAGAGTTAACATTATTTTACCAAAATTGCAATATCAAAACTTGTTTTGAATCCTACCCACTCAAAATCGAGTTTTATAAACCTGATTACAAGTAAAAGTTTTTCCTGTTTTTACATGTGGTCAAGATGAAAATATTCTTCAAAATTCTATTCATAGTCATTCATGGTTACTATCCTTGGTCATAAGCTTCATTTCCATCATTTCCCCTCATGTCAAAACCCCATTTTTTACCATTCATTACTGTTACACATTCACTCATTTTTTCCATTACAAGTCTACTTGCAATCAGGATTTAAAAACCTGATTGCAATTATGTCTTTCCAAAAGTTTTTCCCTTTTTCATACTTGCAATATGTCTTCCAAGATCCAAATCTCGTCAAAAGCTTAGTCTTTAAAAACCTCTTGTCTGTTCATCATTATATTTCTAAGAGTTTTAGGGATAAGGTTGAGTTTTTCCCATTTGAAGAAGATCATATGGCTTTTTCAATATATCATGATGTTGAATTAGCACTTCTAGATTTTCATCATAGCGTAACAAATTCTTGTTCAATGAGTGACTTGCCATCATCATCTTCCCAAAAGAAGATGAAGTACAAGTATGATAAGATTATGTCTTACAAAAAGTTTTTCCCTTTTTCATAATTGCAATACGTCTTTCAAGATTTGAATTAGGTCAAAAGCTTATTCTTTAAAAACCTCTTGTCTGTTCATCATTCTATTTCCAAGAGTTTTAGGGATAAGGTTGAGTTTTTCCCATTTGAAGAAGATCATATGGCTTTTTCAATAGATCACGATGTTGCATTAGCATTTCTGGATTTTCATCATAGCGTAGAAAATTATTGTTCAATGAGTGAATGCCATCATCATCTTCCCAAAAGAAGATGAAGTACAAGTATGATAAGTATCAGAATGAAATCTCTCCTTCTCAAGTCTCTTCTTCATTGGATGAGATTAAGGATATAGAAATTGGACATGTGGATATATCAGATTTCTTCAAGAGGGTTAAAAATCTTATGGATCACAACATGCAATGCTTTCTAGATAGTCATATTCATCTTGCTTCTTCCTTCCCAGTAGCTACCCTAGAGCTAGAATTCGTTCTTTCTTTTGTCGCTCACTTTGATCAAGGGACCAGAACCATTAGGGACGATGATGGTGAGGTGATTACTCACCTTGATGCTGAAACCATTGAAAATATTTTCAAAATACCCATAGCTCCAGTTTATGTAGAGATCTCAAAGGAAAGTGTAGCAAAATACTATATGAAGAGGGAGAAGGAATGCAAGCATTATATCAACAAGTGGATTCAGGAACCAAGAACTTGTCTTACCTGGTGGGATGAATTATTTCGCTGCAATTTCAAAGAAGAGATTGGTGATGCAATTACTCTTTTGAGCAGAATCATGGGCTTAGAGAATTCAAATGTTTTTGAACCATGGATGTATTAGTTCATCATACTTATTAGACAATCCCATCATGTCTTTTGGGGTGAAACCATTAGTGATGATTTGTGTGATCAACTTGCAAAGATTTCTACCACTTTTACTTTCTACATGAATTCATATTTGGTTTATATAGCAGCATCACTCAGACACTCCCCTGTTCTTTCTACCAAGAGTGATCGCTTGCTTGTGCCTATGTGGGATTACTATGATTAGCTACCTTTGAGACCTAGCAGGTTGCATTACAGGAGATTTCAAGAGGCTTTCTATGGTCACTACATGTGTATATATGATAAGACATTGAATAACAAAAGGATATCAGATGTTGCATGGGAGAAAGTAAATGAATATGGTTGTCTTTTCCTTCAATTCCAAACATTAACTTACATGAGAGTTGGATGCTTCAATGGGCAGCCATGCATGCTTCCAATATACCCAAATAACAAGATTTATCTTGTGGAGTTGGTGAAGGAACACAGTGGACCACTGAGAGGGGGGTGAATCAATGATAATAAATTAAAAAAATTGCATTCTAAAGATCTAAGCATCAATAACTTTAATCACAAAACCATGAGAAGAGATATCAAACAGATCAACTCACACACACAAGAGGCATACCCATAACACAATAATATACGAGGGAAACCTACGGTGGGAAAAAACCTCGGTGAGAAGTGTTCTTGAAGTCTACTACTCCAATCAAGCCTCACAAGTAAAACTGATTACAATGTTTAGGGCACCAACCCAAGGAGCGCCAACCCCTAAAGTTTATGGCCACCAACCCCTAGCTTTATGGGCACCAACCCAAAGGAGAACCAACCCCTAGCTCTGAGCACCCACTCAGAGATTACAATGAATATATATTCAATTACAAAATACGGTACCTTGTTACAAATGAATTTTTGTAACACCATAATAGTTTCCTCTTGTCTTTCTTCTCTCTACTCTTTGCTCTTTGTTCTTCTCTTCTTTCCTTCTGTTGTTCTTTCTACCTCTTCTCAACTTCTTGTTGCCTCTAGTTGTCTCAGCTTTCTACACTTTGATCACTGGACTTTGCTTCTCTCTATCTCTGATCTTTGTTTCTTCCTCTCCTCTTCTCTTTTCCCTCCTTCTGACTACCTCTCTTGTTCTCTCCTCTATTCACTTCTCAGTACTTCTCTATTTCAAGAGCTTCTTTTCTTCTCTATAGTAGCACATACTCATCCAACTATCATCACCTCTACCTTTTCTGAGAAATCTATTTTTTTGTATTCAACATCCACCTCCAAGAGGTCAGTCAGATCATGACTCATCACAAATCAGAGAAACATATTTTGCATCGTTATCATGCCACATGATCTATACAATTTCCTATGCAGCATGCAGATCATTCATTTAGTTGGTCCAGTTGGCAATCCAAGTTCCCAGACACACAAATAGCCAACCTGCATTCTTCATAGAATTTAAATATGGGCCTTCTATTAGCTAGATTCAACCTTCACTGTTGGCATTGTGGCAGTTTCATGCGCCACATCATCTATATTTTCTACTCTTCCACTTGTCCACACAACTCTTCCATCTCAACTACCTCAACTACCATTGTTAAATCTCATCAAATGCCTCTTCATTCGGTCAGCTTTGTATCTACAAGATTTCCCTCCAAATCTACAATATAAAAATTGATTCATTTTCTCTCTCAAATCTAGTCTGTAGCAGATTGGATTTGATCTCCTGAATTGAACATCTACATTAAATAACTCTTCGCTGGTTTCCTAGATGTTCATTGTGTCAAGTTGCTATTTTCAACAAACTATATCTACCCCATAGCTATCCTTTGTCTGCACGGTCATCTGTGTATCTTCTTATAAGATCTTCTGCCTCTATCGATTACCTCGAGCCTCATACCAGTCAGCTATAGATCCACCATTAATGAATTCTCCAACTACTTGCCCTGTTTGGGTCAGCAGTAGCTTCATTTGATGATCAACACCTTGTTCAACAATTATGCATTTTTGTTCGACCACTTGGAGCACACATGTCATCATATTTTTCATTCAAGTCACTTGGTCAAGATAGGTCATCAGCCACATAAGACTCTGTAACAATCGGACTGCAGTCGTGGCATCCTTTGCAAACACATCGGGTTTACAGTAAACACTTATGTCAATCTACTCTATCATTTGGATTTCTCTTTCCTCATGTTCGTCGCTATAGTTATCTCGATGTTGGTTCCTCAGGTATGGATTCGTGATCCGAATAAATCTCCTAATATCACATTGTTCACTTTCTATCAGAATGACTTTAACTGGCTGGCAGACATCTCACATCTATTTCACCTTTACAACTTATCCCGATGACCTTGTGATGCCTTTGGTCCCTTTCATCAACATGAGTTACTCTGATGAAATCCTCACCTTTGATTTCACTTATCACCATAAACTATCCCAAAACACAATCTCCATGATGACACACTTCATCAGCATAAGTTACCCTCAACTGAAAGACTTCAAGCCAAACAACCACTCATCGGGATCACCATAACTATCGGCATAGGAAAAATATGTTAGAATGACCTGGAACAAGTTATACTGATGACATACTATCAAACTCCCTTTATCACGATAGGGATCCTGAAACTCAAACTCATCGGTGACAAACTTCATCAACATTTATTTTGAAATGACAACTCCAAATTCCTTCAATATATCAACATATGTTATTTCGATGATCTTACCAAGAGGTCTTCTCTACATGTTCCTCTATCGGAATAGCTTACACTATCTGGGTAACCTTTTTTACTTGACCTGGTCTTGTATGTAATCTCAATGGTGTCTTTGTCAGCATATGGTATTTCGATAAGCAAATGTCAGAATAGTTTGGTCTATCGGTATAGTGGGAATTTGTCATTCCGCCTTCAGTAGATAATCTAATACACATCCTTAGTCTCCTGGTCAGCATAGCTATTATGATACAATAATGTCAAAGTAGTTTACTCTATCGGCATAACAAAAACTTGTTATGTCGCCTTTATCGGCTATTATAATGTGTGGCTCTGCTTTGGTATTCGACATTGCTATCCCGATCTGTCAAAACACAAAAGAGACTCCTCATGACCCGACATCAATCTAACTTGCACCGATCACACATACTAGTGCCTAGCCTCTTCATCAGCTGACTTATCCCGATATGACTACAAGAAGAATATTGAAGAGCAACTTTCAAATTGGCCATAGTTATACCGATCAAATCACCTGAGCAGTTTCAGGACATCCAACAGGAACTTCATAGACACATCATATGGCATTGTGGGAGTCTCCAACAACATTGTCTTCTTAAACAATCTGATCCATCAACTTGATCACTGTGATCTTTGTAAGTCTCTCCAACTTATGACAACAATCAACCTGATCTCAACAACTCTTCTACTTAATTTGCAGCCTGCAAGTTGACTTGTCTGGTTGACACCAATGGCATCAATGGAACTCTTCTACAACTTCATCAAATCAGCCTTGCACACACACATATCGTCATCAATGAAAACTTTAATGCCAATAGTTTGGAAACTAATCATGGTAGTTCATGCACACCAATCCATTTGACATAAGGCTAGAATGGGGATATCTTCAAATAACCCATTACAGATTTGTGGATATTCTCTTATGATATCCTCAAAAGATAAGGCTATTGAGACTTAGATGCAGGAAAACAAACTCAAATGGTTCAAGGCAAGGGTAGATTTTGACTACTGAGGCATGAAATAAAGAATCGAGAGGTCTTTCACACATGAGCATTGCATAGAAGACATCTGGGTTGATCTTTGCACAAAAGAGGAGATTCATAGGATAGACTATTGTAGTCTCACACTTGAGAAAATTGTTGATTTGAACCTGGTAAACATTCCTCAAAGAATGATTAATGATGGGAACGAACTTGATTATGAGTATGTTGAGAAAGGAGTTGGTGAAGCACCACTTCCATCGATTCAATGGTCACATAAGGAATGTACTTCTATTCTTGATAGATTTTAGCTTGTCTTGGCTAACACTAATACTTGGGTCAAAAGTAATGGTGTTAGTCTCATCTAGATTAATATTGGTCAAGAAGATAATTTTACAGGGCCTGTTGGACGCAAGTATGAAGTCAAGATTGATAAAAAGGAGGGTGCATCTTCTTCTAGTACACAAATCAAGCTGAGAGTTTGTATAACAATGGTACTTCCGCTTGAAGAAGTCACAGTGAAAGGGAAAGAGAAACCACAACTTCATATTCACATCATTGATCCTAAAGATCCAGAAGAAGAACCATAGAGAGACGATGCTCCTAATTCTACAACTTCAGAGTCACCTCATGAAGTTCTTTCTCAGATCTCTCTAAATGTGCCTATATCTCCATTTGAAACTGATGTGGATTCTTTTTCCACCATTCACATTGATCATGTTCCATTGAGTGTCTCTGCACACAGTGTCATTCCAATTTCAGCATCAAAGCCATCTCTTGATCACATGCAGGAGGATTTGTTGAATATCTTCAAGGATAATCCTGCACATGTCTCCTTGCCCAGATTTTTATTATCAAAAATTGATACTTCTACTTCCAGTTTTAACAGATTCATGTTGCAAGCATCACATCCTTTGGTTACTGAATGGGCAATGGTTGTCGTTCAAACAGAAACTTCTTCTAGAGTGACCATTGTAGTTCAAACAAAACATGCTTATTCCTCACCTCCAGCTATTTCTGAGCCAAATTCAATGGATTTACCTCCCTGGCTAATCTTTTTCACTCCTACAAGAAAGAAGCAGGAAATTTCTCCTGATATCTTTGATTTTCAGAAAATTAAACAATCTAAACCCAAGGCTTCTAAAAGAGCTAAAACAGTTTCGAGAGTGACAGTTGACAACAACAAGATGAAAATTACAAAAATTGTTGAACCAATTATGGATAAGCTGCATGAAGAGATGCAAGCTTCTAACTATAGAATCACAAGGGTGGAGCTAGGTAAACAATTACATGAAGTTTTCATGCATGATGCTCAGCATTCAGTGACTTCATTGGTGCAATGGTATGATGAACTCCTGATGAAGAAAGACAAGATGGAAGAAGAAAATTTGCAGCTTATCTCAATCATTCAGAGAATCACCAAGTCTTCTGAAGAAGGGACTAATCCTTCAACTTATTTCAATGCCAAATAATTAGTTTGGGAAATTGAAAGAGTTGCTCAAAAAGTACAAGCACTAGATTCTTAGGTAGATCAGATTTTTGATCTATGTGTTCAAGTCTTGAAGGAAGTTTTCTAGGTAATGGTCAAGCTGAAAATGATCAAAGAGAAATTTAAAATAGACTTCTGAAGTTTTCAAGAAAAATTTGAAGAAGGTTGAAAGTAACTTGAGAGTTTGGCACATGATGCAATGAGAAAAGTTGAGTGCTCTACAAGAGAGTGGCATTACTCCTACTATAACAATGTATCTAAAATTTGGAGAAGCTCTGGAGAATAAATACCTTATTCTGAAGGCACTTTTTGAAGATATTGATGATGCTTTGGGATTGTGCATGAAAGTTAGTGAAAACTTTAGTGGCTAATATTCACCAATTGGCTATTTTTTGAAATTTGGGAATCTAAATTTGGCTAATAATTTCAACTTTTAGGGAGACCCAAATCGCCACATTTTTACAAATTTTTATTTTAATATTATTTAAATCGCCAGAGTATTTATTTTATTACTTTTTTTGAACTCAAAAAATTGCCACAATAGTCAATACATGATTGGATCAAATTTGCCAACATGTTATAATTTATTGTTGAAATTTAAATTAATTCACCAATAATATATCATAATTATTAGTTACTTTGGAGTTATATCAACAATATTTAGTTACCACAATTAAAATATAATCTAATGACCTTCATTGTATTGCATGAGGTAAAATGTACCTACAAGTTGTAATGTTCGTGGGGTTTGAAATTGCTTTTGAATTGTTGACCTCAATGAAAACCATTGATCTAAAAGCAATTTTTGGCCCCAAGAGTTACAAATTGTTGGTACATTTTATCTCACAAAATACAAGGAGGGCTATTAGATTATTTTAAGTTAACAGTAGAAACCAAATAAGATATAGTCTACCCCTTAAACTCATTAATGATTTCAACGTCCATGCCTTTACTTTTTTATAAAAGATTATTTTTTTATAAGAAAGGATTTGCAATAGTAATTAATGCATACTCTTATTATTTTCCAAGATTCGCCAATATTGTCTACCAAAAAAAATTGATATAAACAAATTCGCCAATAAAATTAATATTCTTGTTAAAAAAAAAAAAAGATTCGCCAATAAAAATTATTATTATTTATAGAAAAAATTAAATATTCACCAAGATTTTATACAATTTTTTGAGGGTGTTTCAAGATATTGTTTCTTGTTGTGAGAAAGTTTCTTGTAAAATTGTAAATTAGAATGGACAATTGTTTCCAAAAGAAGATGTTCTCTCATATTTGAGAAGAAAGATTCAACAGGAATGGAAGGTGTAAACACCCAAAATTGTCCAGTCTAATTAAATAAATATTTTATTTATTTAATTATCTAAGCCTAATTCTTCTATTAATTAAATAAATCTTTATTTATTTAATTAATTCATTTATCCTCTTCTATCCTTATTTCTCATTTAAATAAATACATTTATTTATTTAAATTATCCTTTTCCTAAATTAAATAAATATCTTATTTATTTAATTGATCCCACTTCTTCTATTAATTATATAAATCTTTATTTATTTAATTAATTCATTAACCTTTTCTACTCATGACACATGTCATTCATCTCTTAATTCATACACTACCTACCCTTTTCATTATTTTATTATTTCTTTTACCTACCCTCTAATCATAGCCGACCTCCTTTTACACCTCTCAATCTTATCCCTCCATTTCATATAGTGTCTTCTATATAAGGAGATGATTCCTTCATTATCAACCCTAATCAATCATCCTAACTACTTGATCAATTGACTACTTGGCATATGCGATCCTACTTGCAACCACATTCTGTTCTTTGTTGAGCTCTTGTGCACATAAAATCTAAGAGCAAATATATCAAACAAGATTAATGGAGATAGGAAGAATGGAGATCCAAACCCTATTGGACATGTGATGGTATAATCTTTGTGATTTCATTTGATTTGCATTGTCTTAGGTAATCTTCATATGTTATGGTGGATCTTTGTTGTTGTTAGGCTAGGGTTTTGTGGTTGAATTCATTTAGCCTTTCAATATCGTTATTATTGTTATCCATTTTCACCATATACAGAAGGATGAACAATTTTCAGTAACATCAATTCAAGCCTTGGTGAAGTATCAAATCTTTCAGTAGGAAATCCAAGCTACTCTCAAGAAGCATAGTGGTACAATTCTTAGTTGCGGTGATACAATTGTCAAAAAATGGATTGTTGATAAAAATACCCATGAGCCAAATCCTCATGAGCAGAAAGGAATTATACAAAAGTTTGAAGGATACCATGTTAAGCATGCTACCGTATAAGTGGATTCAACACTTAGTTTACATTTTGGAATTGTAGTTTTCCTTTCGACAAGCTCATCTGTAAAAACAATTTTGTAATTGCAAGTTTATCACTTGCACTTTATTAATTACAAGTTGATTACAAGTCAATTTAGAATAGGACTTGTAACTTTGAATAAGTCTTAGTTAGTAGTTGGAATAAGTCGGGGTGGTTGAGAGAATTTCTCAAGTTAGTTGGGATCCTCCCACCTTTTTCTCAAGGCCCCTCTCCTATAAATACTTGATGGGGTCTATTGTATCTTTTATCTTTTTGGAAAGCAAGAAAACTCTACATGATTTTCTACTTATAAAGACTTTGAGCTTTATAGTTGTAAATTTTCCATCTTTGAGTAATATAGAAGAAGTGAGGAATTTTAGACTTTGTGTTGAAGTCTTTCTTTGTCCCTTTGTGTTCTTATGTCATTTTGGGATATATCTTTGTGCTTACTTTGAATATTGTGGAAGGATGTTAAAGAGAGCTTCACTTCATCTAATTACAATTAGAGTTGAGAAGTATCTCAATACTTTGTGTTTGTGATAGATTCTCATATAGATTAGTTTTAGAGTGTGTTCTATTTACAGACTTTGTGCTACTATATATTGCATTTGATTCTGAAAAGTTATCATTACAAAAGGTTGATAAGATTGCAGATATTCAAAACCCGAAGTCTTGATATTGTTTTCCCATCCCAGAGGAAATGACAGAAATTTTTGGGTTTTTAGGAAACTTCATTTCCTCTTTCTCATTTTATGGTACAAGTTATTTCTGATATTTGCTTTTAATTTCTATTCTTTTTTGCAAAAAGGAAAGAATATAGTTTTACTTGAAAGAAGGAAAATTGTTGTCCCATCTATATTAAATTAGTTTAGATAGGGGGAGCCTTCCCTTAGAATTAGGAGAGTGTTTACTCACATGCTATGGCTAAAAACCACAATTTTGTACAGTTGTTGAGGTGTACAAAAAATTTCAACTGACAAGTTGAGTTTTGATAGGAAGAGACAATGGAGGTTGTTTTGTAGATGAGTTTAGTGATTGTGCCAAGAATGGAGCAACAGAATTGTGCGTTCATTAAGTGCAGATTTTATGATATTGGTTGGATAGCATGTTATTGAGCTATGGTATGGCCAAGGGGGTCTTGAAATGAAGCATGATGGCCATGGGGATCTTGAAAGGCCTTTTCAGTCGCAAGGAACCTTTCAAGGATTATCAGATTTTTTCCCCGCACTACCGAATGGCACAGAGGCAATGAAAGAGGAGAGGAAAAGAGTAGAAAGGGAAGGTAGATGTTTCAGATGCAGCTTTGGTATGATGCTACACACTCATGGAAGTTGTAACCCCTTCTCTATTCACAAGATTCGAGTGTGAAAGCTCCTCTTTTCATTTTCATTGCTGCCAGTCCAAGACTGTGAGCTTCCCCTTTTGGGTTTTGGGATGCTCCATTTCTTCTATGTCAAATGAAACCAGGCATGTAGTTGCAACACAATGGTGGCATGGCTTGAGGGTGGTTAAACTGCAACAGAATGTTTAGGATGCACCTTTTTGTTCTTTTCTTTGTGGAAGTTTCATTTTTCTATGATAGGTAGAATGATGAGTCATGAAGAGAATTACCAAATGTAAATAGCCAGTAGCTTGTGCATTCCTTTTTTTCTATAAAAGGAATACCACGGTGGTAGAAAGGGTTCATAATTTTTTTCCTTAGCAAATTGAGTAATTACAGGCTAGTTCTTTGTTTTAGGTTCTAGAGTTCTTATATACAAACAGATAGTATGCCCTCCATATTGTAAATTTCAATTAATAATGAAAATAAATTATTCCATTGTTGCATGCTCTGTCTCCTAATTTGTTTCCTGATTTCATACAAACTAATATGTTAAGGATATATTAGTTCATTCTTGGTATGCTTATATCACTATGTAACTGCATTTATAGGTTATTCCCAAGGAGAATACTAATTTTATTGTGTATGAGTTGCAATGAGTTCAGTAAATTTTGCAAGATAATGGCTACATGTGATAACACAGCTGAATTGTGTTGATGCCAAGCATAAACATGTAAAAATTTGCTAATTAGAGTTCTTTTATAGTGTGGGGTTTTCTTTTTGCTTTGTGCATTTGACTTTGTTCCCATAGATAGGCACTGGTTTTACTATCTGTCGTAGGGGGTTTCAGAATATTTTCATGAAATTGTTTTAATTTTTCTTTGGTTTTTTGTTTCAAGTAGTTGAGGGGTTTTTTTTCCTTGGTGTATGCTTGAGGTTCCCCGCTTCTTTGGGACATCACCATTGCAATTTGTTGTCTCAGAATATTTTATAATGTTGTGGGATCAGGGATATGGGTATATTAAATGCATACAGGGTCCCATGTTTTGTCTGAGAAGAATCTACCAATAAGTAAGCCTGTGTATCTATGAGGGCTTTGAGTAATATCCAAATTTCATTTGATTCAAGTAGGAACACCCTCCTGAGTTTCATAGATCTCAAAGTGAAGAAGGTTTATGTGGGCCTTGTTATTGTTGGGATTTTCCTATCCTCAATCTATTGATAGCTTTGAAGACACATCGAAGGTTCTCTCCTTAACCTGAGATGTATTAAGATCCTTAGGACTGGAGGTTGCAGGAAAAACACCAACAAGTTGAATTTGAGAAGACAATTGTATTCTCTAAAAAGGAAAGAGAGTGATTCTACTCCTGAACATTTGAATGTATTTATTTTTATTATAAGTCATCATGCTTCAATAGATGTTAAGATTGAATATGAAGATAAATGTATTTTATTTATTTTCTCTTTTGTTGATTCTTGGGAAAATATAGTTGTTGCCATTTGTAGTGGTGGTGTAGAGCCTAAGATGGATATTATAGTCCCCTTACTTTTTTTGAAAGAGATTAGAATAAAAACCATTAATTCTAGCTCCCAAGATGTCTTGCATGTTCAACAAAGGTCTAAGGAAAAAGGGCCTAAAGAGGATAAAAAGAAGGATAAGTCAAAAGGACATTATAAGACCCCTGAGAAGAGTAGAGTTGAGAGTTGGAAATATGGTAAAAGAGGGCATGTGAATGAGTGTAGAAATAAGAAAAATAATACCAAAGTTTCCATGGATAAGTCTTGAAATGATAGTGATTTACAATGCTTTATATGTTTTAGCTAACTCTACTAAAATGATGCTTGTCTTGTTGATTCAGGTGCCTCCTAATATATGACTCTTCACAAGGAGTGATTTTCTAGGTATAAAGGATATGATGGAAGAGAATTTTTTCTTGTTGATAACACCTCAGTGACTATTTTTTGTGTAGGAAAGATAAAGATGTGTTTCAATTATGGGAGGATTGTTTCCATATTCTAGATCATGCAAGAAGTTTACTTTTAGTTTCCAAGTTAAATTATTATGGATTGCATGTGACATTTGATAAGTCTTGTAAAAAGTTGGTAAGGGGAAGTTTGGAAATTTCTAAAGGATCACAAACAATTATTTTGTTTAAGTTGCATGCTTCAACCCTCTGTAATTCATCTTTTGTAAATAGGACTAAAAATGCATGTATGTTATGGCACCATAGATTTGGTCAAATTGGTGAAAAGGTCTTAAGAAAATTCTTGCTAAGAAACTAGTTGAGGGGATTTCTAATTATTTTGTTAGTAAGAGTGATTCATGTGAGCACTATGTCTTTTGTAAATAAAATAGATCTTTGTTTCCTTAAGGAGTTAATACAACTAGGAGACTTTTAGGGATTATTCATTTGGATCTATGTGGTCTAGTGGATGTTGACTCTTTCGAGAGACTCAATATTGTGTTTCCTTCATTGATGATGTCTCAAGATATACTTGGATTTATTTTATGCATTGAAAATCCAAATTTTTTTACTAAGTTTAAGGATTTCAAGGCATTTATTAAAAAATAATTAGATTATAAGAAAAAGGTATTGAGATCTAACAATGGGGCGAATATTTCTCCAAGAAATTGGATGAGTTTTGCAAATATGCAGGAATTGTTAGGCAAAAGACTACACCTTACACTCCCCAACAAAATGGCCTAGCAGAAAGAATGAACCATATATTAATTGAAAGAGCTAGGAGCATGTTAAGTAGTGCTAAGCTAGAAAAATGACTTTGGGTAGAAGTTGTTGGCAATGTTTGTTATTTTATTAATAGAGCTTCTTGTAAAGATATTGTTGATAAAAAAACCTTATGAAATGTGGTTGGGTAAAAAGCCTTCAATTTCACATTTAAGGATCTTTGGTTGTGAGGCTTTTGTTCATGTGTTGAGCAAGAGAAGTGATCTCAATTGGATCCAAAAGCTCAAAAATATATCTTTGTAGGATATGGTGACAATGTGTTGGTGTAAATTATGTCTCATAATTACACTTTACTTAAGTTGACTTAGGATAATGCATCTCATAGTAGTTTGGATATGAGACACTTAGGGAAGTGTGCACATAGGGATGATGTATGTAGGGCAAATACCACCTTTTGTGGTATTATATTATTGTTACATTCCACCTTTGGTGGGTGATCCACCTCTTGTGAAATATTTTATTATTTCTCCTACCTACCCCTACCTACCCTTGTTTCTCATTGAGCCACATGCCATGATTGCCTTTATAAGCAGGCTCATCTTACATTGTATGTAATTTTAATGACCCAGTTGATAGTATTTACATCTTGATTAGAATCATTTTATTCTTATCAAATCTATTGTCTCTCTCTTGTGCTATTCATTGTGCTCTAGATCTTGGCTATATTTGACAAATTCTTGCACAATGTAAAAGGTTATAAGCTTTGGAATCTTGTAATCCATGAATAATATTTTATAGAGATTTGACCTTTTAGGGAATTTAGAGCTGACTCGAGTGAAGAACAAGAAAAGGATAAGTCAAAAACACTTCACTTTGAAACTAAGTGGGAAGATGCACATTTGTAAGAAAAGAGAGATGGACAAGAAGATGGAGAGGAAGAGAGTTTAAGTGAAAGTTCTAAAGATTCATTTATGATAGAAGACATTAATGATAATGAAGAGAATGAAGAAGAACCTCTTAATCCACCTTTGAGAACATCCACAAGATAGCAGAATCTAGTTGATAGGTATAGCCCACCAGATTTATGTTCTAAGTTTTCTTTACTAAGTACTAAATGTTGGTGTAAATTATGTCTCATAATTACACTTTACTGAAGTTGACATAGGATAATGCATATCATTTTAGTTTTCATATGAGATACTTAGGGAAATATGCATCCAGGGAAGATGGTTATAAGATAAATTCCACCTTTTGTGGTGTTATCTTGTGATATTCCACCTTCGTTCGGTGATCCACATTTAGTGGAATATTCTATTATTTTTCCTACCTACCCCTACCTACCCTTGTATCCCATTGAGCCACAGGTCACGATTGTGTTCTCTCTCATTCCCTGTAGCTTTGGCTTTATAAGTAGGCTCATGAGCATTGTATGTTAATCCAATTTAATCCAATCCAGATGATTTAATCCAATTGACAATCCAACTAATCCAAGTAATCCAGTTGGACATTTTGCATCTTAATGAGAATACATTTTTTTCTTGTCTATTTTGTTCTCTCTTATTTGTATTATTCATTGGCCTCTATATCTTGGCTTGATATAGGAAAATTATCACACTAACAATGAACCTATATTTTATAGGGAGGCACGCTCTTTTAAAGAAAGTGAATCTTGGATGTAAGCCATGCAAGAGAAGATCGTAGCTTTAGGTAGTCGTGAAACCTAGGATCTTGTTATTTTTCCCAAGGGAAGAAATCCAATTGGATGTAAGTGGGTATTTAAGAATAAATTTGGTGTAGATGGTTAGTTAGAGTAGTACATGGCAAAATTAGTAGCCAAGGGATAATTCCAGAGAGGGAGTTAATTTTGGTGAAATATTCTCTCCTACTACTAAGATAAATTTTATTAGGTTCCTATTATTTATTACTACTACTTGTGATTTTGAGATAGAGAAAATGTTCATGTTAAAACTGCTTTCTTGCATGGGGGAAGATATTTATATGTCAAAACCTGACAATTTTGTTGTGAAAGGGAAAGAAAAATTGGTTTGTAAGTTAAAGTATGATGCATTTGCATTAAAGTTGGGTTATGTTAGAAGTGAAGAGGATCACTGTGTTTATATCAATATTATTGATTATCAGTTATTGATTATTGTCTAGTTATATGTTGATGACATTTTGTTTATTAGAAATAGAAAGGCAATAATTAGATAGCTCAAAACTTAGCTTTCTAGCACATTTGATATGAAGGATTTGGGGGCTACCAAATATATCCTTGGGTTGGAAATTACTAGGGATCAAGTTCAGAGAAAGATTTGGTTAAGTCAAATTAAGTATTGTGATGCCCGCCAAGAAACCCCAAAGGACAACACTAACTAACTAGCTAAACAGTTTAGAGAAAAAAATTTAAAGAAGATGCAACATCACATTTAACTTAAAGGAAATTTGTACACTTAAATGAACATGATTTTATAACACTAATGCACAATTGGAAATAAACTCATAACATCTATATTACATCCTCTAGGTTATCCTAAAGTCATTACTGATAATGCAACAACTATATAGATGCATGTTCCTACTTAAACTAAGGACTTATCATTAAACTTAGCATAAGAAATTACTTGTTTAAAACATAGAAAAATAACCACGAAACATAACATATTTATCACTTCTAAGATACTACATTCATTTTAAACACCAATGCCAGATGTTCCTATCCTATTAAAACATGCAAACATAATGATTCTAACCATTCCTATGATATAGCTAGTACTAACATTGCATAGATTAAACATATGATAACATCCTTACATTACATATTGCATCTTATGCATGGCTTAATATTATAGATTACACCAATATTTACAATAAGAGTGTTATGATACAATGATTGTTAGAAAACTCAAATAACCAGAGGACAACTAAGAGGGGGGGTGAATCAGTTGTCAACAAATTACATAACTTTAAGCATTAAAACCTTATTACCAAAAAACATAAACCAAATACTGGAACAACAGATATAATAATTAAGCACAAATATAAACTATAGAACATTTACCAACCATCCACAAAAGATAACACCAAGATTTGTACATGGAAACCCAGTAAAGGGAAAAACCACGATGGGAAGCCTACCCACAGTCAGATAATACTTCTGCAGTAAGTATGTGATTACAATAAGAGGGGCATGCACATGCAGGAAGGCCAACAACCTAGAGCGCACTGCTCATCACAAAAGGAGCCTCACTAACTACAAAATAAATCAACACTACAATTCGGAAGAAGAATGAACTATGAGAATAGCATCTCCTATGCCTGAGTACAGTTACGGTTAAGCTCAGTACTGAAGTTATTAAACCTCTTTCACCAACCGAATTTGATCACCTATGATCGACCAAAAACCTCTGTATATGATTACAACTTTATTCGCACAGATAATCTCATAGCCTATGACCACATTAATCTCATGAATCCCCATAATCTACAAAGAGATCTTACATCATATTTATACCAACCCAGGACCTAAACAATTAGGTCGGCCACCTAAAAGATAATACAATAAATTAATAACTTAAAACTGCAATCTAATGATCAACCAAGTTGGTCTGAGACCAAAACAACACAATCCAATCATCAAACCCAACCGGTAACACATTGGGATCATCCACCAACACGTTACATAAACTGGTCCATAACCTAGCTGAATAAGATAGCATTAGGTCTAGACCCAAATCCAACACCACCGATCAATAGGAACATGAACAAGATAACCAACAGCATCTTGAAAGCCATCTAGAAGTCGTGCCAACACCACTTATCATGTGCATCAAAAGGTCTTCAACAAAGCTCTACCAACAGAACCCTTATTGATGACCAAAAGGCTTACTAGAACAAGTGATAGCTCCTAAGTCATCAAATCCC
Organism: Cryptomeria japonica; assembly: GCF_030272615.1. Lineage (NCBI taxonomy): Eukaryota > Viridiplantae > Streptophyta > Pinopsida > Cupressales > Cupressaceae > Cryptomeria > Cryptomeria japonica. Next base: position 392,438,657 of record NC_081408.1, read on the forward strand.
AAACCAATTGATCATGATACCCATCTGAATAGCATGAATGATAGATCTAAACCAAATCCACAAGTCAAAGCATATCAGAGCATACCGGATTAATATCATAAACCAACCACTCTACCGGAACCTACCGGAAGCCAGTAAACAATCAAAACAGTCAGTGTTTCCATCAATGACAAAACATCAATGCAAGACATAATCAATTCCTCCAATTGCCAACAATGATCACATGAATGATATACAAATAAAATGTACATAGATGAATCTTTACATATATCATATATTACATTTGCATCATAAATCCATAGCACTGGAACTAAAGAAAGGAAGAACTATACATAAGATCATGGGAAAACCACTAGGCGTCCCAATGGAAGAAGGCATCAATGCCAACCGACCATGTGGAACCAAAAATATCCACCCCCCATGCTGCAGAGAATGACTTAAATCCCTAGACACATCACAAGACCTAGGCTATCACCTATACATCCAAGGGAACAAAAACATAAACAAGATGAAAATCAATTGAAACTATAAAACACCACAAGACATAGGCTCAATCATAAGAGACAAACTCACTAGAGGCTTTCACAATTCCACATAGGATAGGGTACCATGATACAACTAGGGAAGAGTGTCATCACATGGCATCAACGTGATTTTACCCGGGGTCTGACCCTCTCCAAACTCCAGACCTTGATGCCCATTTGATTGCACATGTGGAACCAAACTATCCTTCTATGGACGCAAGGAAGTTCAATCTGCCATATAGGCCTTCCCAATCTCATCATGAGCCTAAATGAGCACTCCAAACCATGAGTGGGGCACCAACTAATTATCTTATTAATATGTGTTTTACTCATCCCTTAATTCATTTAATTTAATATTATCACTTGATTAATCCAACTCTCAATGAGATTCCTTGGCACCCACTTGAGAAGAAACTTCCAATGAGATTCTCTGGCAACCACTTAGGCCTCGATACCCACTTGGAAGCCACTTCCCCTAACTTGCATCTAGATACCACTAACCTATAGGTACAATAAGAGGATCACAACAATAACATGCCATCCATGATACACATAATGAATCATCACAATCACATCTCAATAAGTATCTTATAAACCAAATTAGGACTTCCATAAGATCCCAATCAACAAGGGAATAAGCCCTGAATCAACAACATATACATAGCCACTGATTCATTATTATCAAGCATGGTATTGGTCCCATGATCACTAATCCAAACCAAATATCCATATATAAACCTAATCCATAACATCATTTTTGATCCACAAATCATTCCTTAATCCAATTGCTCTCTAAGCATCATCAAGAATGCAGAATCAATCCAATTGCTCTCTAAACATCATCAATAATGTAGAATTAATGAACCCTAATGAACAAACACATGCAACTAAAAAGGAGACACATTGATCCATTGCAAACTATCATACAGCCTCTAGAAATGTGCAACAAAGAGTTACAAACCCAAAACCAAGCCTCTAGACCGACTTGGGCTAACTTCAACCCCAAAAACTTAATCTGGGAAGAAAAACTATGAATGAGAACATTTACAACATCTTTTAGCACTTTTGAAACTTCTTTTGACACATTTGCAACTTCTTTTAATGCATTTGCAACTTCTTTTAGTGCATTTGCAAGAGAATCAAGACTGTGAACTTGGGATGATTTAGGTCCCATATCCTGACACCCGGATGACCAAAAATGAAAAAAATAACACAAATTCATTTCATATGGGTGAGTTTCCTACTCAAAAATATAATTATATCACACCCATGACAATAAAAAAAACTCCAAGATGACAAACACCAAAAACGACCCTTAAAAAGAGTGAAATGAAAGCACCTAAAACAACCATTCAACAAAACACCAAAGCATGAAACCAAATATTTCCAAAAATCAAAAAACATAATATACACACAAAACAAACATTTCTTTTCATTTTCTAGAAGAAAAAGTACATAAAACACAAATAAGTCGAGAAAACCCCAACCTAGAAGATGAAGATTAGGACTATGAAAACGAAGATGAACAACCTCCACCTGAATCACAATCCGAATGGAAAAAAAAATCCTCCAAATGAAATTCCAAACACAATCCAAGCCTTCAAAGAAAAACCATGAAACCCTCAACAATATTCATGAAATCCCTTCTCAATTTTTCATCAAAAATCCCCCAAACACCAATTCTCTTCAACCCCGCATGCCCGCAAAGTGCTTTGTCCACTTTGAATAACCTTCACAGTAATGCATGGTTAATATCTTTCTCAGTCTCTTCCTCTACTTTTCCTCTTGCATACCTGTGCACTCGACTTGGCAACATGCTATTATATCACAAGATTGTGCGGCTAATATATCATCTGATCCTTTCTTCTCTGCACACCCAATTGGCAATACAAAGAACATTTATCAATAAGTTGGGATTGTGGGGTACCATCCATTATTCTCTTTGATATCAACCCGCACACCTGCACACCCGCACTACAATATTGGGATCATTGAATAATGTTGCGAGGAAATGAGGAGGTTCAATGAGGTATAATTTCAACCACAGTGGGAAATTGAAACAAAATAAAGGGTTGAGGGGTCATGTAGTTCAAACTTTGGAAAATAGAATTAGGTCCTAGTCATAACCTAGCTAGTTAGTAAAAGCATCCTAGGGAGCCTATGAAAGGACCAGTCAAAACACGAATATAAACCCATTAAAAAGACCCTTCACAAAAGATGAAACCGGTTGGACAAGTCAATAGAAAATTAGAACCAAATCCAACTCAAGGCACTTAAGCCTTAAACATTTAGCCCAAATTTGTCAAAATTTTGTAGGTGAAAAATCAATAATGGATGAGCAAACAGTGGCTCTAATTGGGGATGTATATCCATTGAGCAATAGAGAAAAAGCTAAACAAAATCAAAATCATCCTTCAATTGGCAGTCCTAGGCCACCAAAAAGGAAAAACCAATACTTCCCTTGGTCAAACACCTAATTCTCATAATGTGACAATGCAACCAACCTGAAGATATCACTAGCATTCATCTGATTAGACACAATATCACTAATCTTCCTCAAAACATCATTTTACTTGTCATCATTAGTGTTTTCATTTTCATTTTGTATTATGTATTTAGGCCAAACCAAACATATTCACCTCTATACAACACACCCCTATTATATCCATTAAAGAAGATGAATTTATACTCAATAGATAATTTTGTATTAACCTCTTCAATGCCATCTTTTGTAACACAATCATTTAATTTTGAAAAAATGAAACCCTCATACTTAATCATACAGATAAACTCTTGCTTATCTTTATTATTTGTTTGTTGAGGATAATAATATTCATCAATAATATACTATTGTAAACCAAGGTATGGGGTATCAAATGTATCTAAGGAGAAACATTCATATGTTGGTCCATCTTGTAGCAGCACCACATCATGGATGTAAAAGTGCACATCTAAACTTTCAGACTTACTCACTTTATTGCACATCTTGGTGTCTCATGGGCACTAGCTACCTACTTCATCAACATTCTCATCATCTATGAGTATTTCTAATTCCATTCTCATTACATAATTAGCCCTTACTTCTTCATTATAACATATATCCTCATGAAAAATTTCCAATACTGGCTCATACAAGTTTTAGAGTGTCTTGCTACACATATCCTCATGAGGATTTCTCTCTTGATAAACCCCATTTTTCTCTACATCACCACCACATATAATCTCGCCAAGTCTATTGGTTTCCACATATTCATACAATATCCCCATGTCATTAGCAATATTCATGTCTTCATATCCATTGTTATAGTTCATCTCTACAGTATTAATGTTATCAAAGAAACATCCATACTCTTAATAATTCTTCATGAAGTCAGATGACCCATCCTCATTCAGATTAACAGATCCAATATCTAAGAATTCGCTTGGATCATTGAAACTTATGATTCCATCTCCACTTCATACAAGTCATTTTAAGCAGAAGAATAATAATTATCACAATCAGACTCACTAACTGAAATATCATGGGAAAACCCAAAACATACATCCTCTTTATCAAAAAAGGTGTCATTACTATCATGCTCATGGGTTACAAACGCTTCTAAATGTGGCCCATAAAGAGCACTGTGAGCATTGGGCCTGCAAGTAATGTGATTCATATCATCTTGTAGGATAACACAAGATGAATCAGGATGTCACAATTGAGGCCCTCCTCTATAATACCTGCTAAATCCACATAATTCAAACGTTGCCTACTTACCCCAAGATGCATCATTTCTCATGCACTAATACCCCTTCATTTCTCTCTTGCATCGTTGTCATCAAGAAAAGTTCATGAGCCTTTACCAACACAATATTTTCATAATAGAAAATCTGCATAGTCTTATAGTCAATCAAATATTTCCAAGTGCACTATGGAATGTATCACCTCTGTATATTGTTGAGAAAGGATTTGAGGATCAATTTAATTTATATCAATGAACTCTATCTGATTTTGGTCATCAAGCTGGGGTTCACATGAAATAGTTCCTTCAGGTACTTGCATACCAAATGATTGATTGTGTATTAAATGTTGGATTGGCATAAAAGAACTAACCAGATCTTGAATTATATTTGATCTACTCAAGTACATTCTATCATCATGTTGGCTCATAAGTAACATTTGTAAGGTTACTAACAACATTTGGGGGAAAAATTAAATTTGGGACAATAGACTGGCAATTATCAGAAATATAATTATCATTCCCCAAATTACACTTTTTACTTTCATATGAAGCTCTATTTCTAGGCTTGAAACCCCTAATCATCTCATACTTTGACACCTTTTCAATTTTCATTGCAATCTGAAAAGATTCATGCAAACTAATTGGGTCTTCATTCCTCAACCTATAACTCATCTTTGTGTCAAATGTGTCGAAACATACAACCACTGCCATTGCATCCTGAGGTCAAAAATTCTTAGGAATTATCTTTAGTGTTTTCATAAACCTAAGGTTATATTTAGGGACCAATTCTTCATTCTCAACGAGAATATCCATGAAATCTTTGAGCAATGAGAATACACAAATTCTTTCACCAAACTACTCATTAAAAACTTATTGAAACTCTTCCCAAGACCTAATTGATTTGGCAAAAAATCAATATATTTATCAAATCACTAAACTGTTGAAGATGTTTGTTCACTATTTCATATTTATTACCATCGCACCTTGGGAGCCTATCTATGATATCAGGTGGTATGGTATGTGGGAAGCCATCAATGCCATTAAAGTCTATATCCATATATCTTTCAGCACAGAACATTCTTCTATTACATGGAAGAAGCTTATTACATGGCACAATCGCATTAGGATCCATACAAGGGTGCTCATATTATTGATACATCATGATACTATTGCTCTTACAATTTTTTCTTTAAAACCAAGGGATCTTAAAATTACATTATACATGACAACAACTAAGATCTCATTCTAGGAAACATACATACTTCCTTTCAGAAGTCACAAAATGCAAATAACAATAGAGAAGTATGTAAAAACTAACAATAACTTTTACCTAATTTAGTACTCTCATCACTTGAAGGGAACACTTGAAATCTTACATTATCATAACTACTATAAAACATATCATAAATTCTTTAACAATTATGAGAATACCTGAAAAATTTCCAACAGCTGCTAGACTCTTCATTTTTTACTAAGAGCATAGTAGAACTATAAATTTCTACATATCTCCATCACGTTCTTCATTTCAAAGTCGCCACCTCCTTGGTAGCGGAAAAATTTCAACAATTGGAAACCATTTGAAGCTTCACTTCATTCTAGGCTACTTCCAATAGTACAGACACAAATATTTTCAAATTAGCTACAATAAAACCTTCTTTTAGGTTTGAAAACTCTAGATCTCAAATAAACTTTCAGATTCTTGGACTTCTGGACCCCTCATTTCAATGGATTTGCAACTTATTTCCCTAGCAGAGTCACCATTTTTGTTGACAATTTTTCTTGCTACCCGTAATCCTAAGGGAGATCATAAGGCCTAAAATATGGGATTTAGAGGATTTTGCATTATTATCTCAAACCTATCTACAGATTGTGAAGCACACATTGATGAGGAGGGACCTCAAAGAGATCAATCCTGACTGGTCAGGAAGAGTAAACATAGTGGAAACACACAGATAAGATGGAGGCAATGCAGAACAGATAATTTTATTGCATGAAAATTGATTACATCCAACCAGTAACAACTGGGTTACAACATACCGGCACACAGACCTGGTAGAATAGGTCACAACCGAGACCTTGAATTGGATGATCTATCTTCTAGGAACAGTCTATCTATCTAATACTCTGATTGATTCTAATTGATTGCATTCTACAGCATGATTACAAATATATATATATATATAAATATATATATATATATATATATATATCGATCCAAAGGATCCAATCGGCCCAAAAGGGATCAAAACCCAAAGAACAAGACCTAACGTGCAAAATAAACAAGGTCAGCCTCCGCCAAGAGATTCCTCTAGAAAATCCAAAGGATGAAATATAGAAGGTCGGCCACATGCCAAGAAACATCGAGATCAATTCTCAAGGCTTTGCAAGCTTCAAAATGGGTTGTGATAGATCACCAAAATAGGTCTTAGGCAACCGGTAACAAAGGAACAATCGGTAACAAGAAATTGTCATGGAAACTGGTGGCGATATCTTGCCAGAAAATGATTCAAATAGGATGTCGTTTGAAAGAAAGAAAGATGATCAAGTCTTCAAGTAGAATCCAACTCTGAAGGATCCAGTGAGCCAAAATCAAGACACTAATAAAGAAAACTGAAAACTGCAAACAAAACATAAAGGAAAATGTTTTTGGTTCATGCAAGATTATTTTGAACCAAGGATTCTCCTGCATCAGACATCTGGGGCTAATGAAAAGTGAGCCTCTCACTTTGTTGGGGTCAGAGGGAAACCAAGGCAGTCTACCTTTACCTGAGAAATCCAAGATGAATCTTCAACTGGTTTGCTCTTCCACTTCAAAAGATATTCTTTGTACTGACTGTTCTGGGTACTACACCCAATCCTATAGTCCAAAATATCTTCAATCTGACCCAGTTCCTTCTGAGGCAATTGTTTCTCAAGGTCTACAAAATTATCCTCACTGAATTCTGGTTCATGGTACTCATGAAGATCTACAATATTGAATATAGGTGAAATGCTTAGACTATCTGGTAGCTGCACTTCATGTGCATTTCTAGAACTAAACTTTCTCAAAATCTTGCAGGGTCCAAACTTCTTCATCTGTAACTTATTATAAGCTCCAACTAGGAATCTCTTTTTTCTCAAATATACCATTACTTCATCGCCAACTTCAAATTCATTATGTCTCCTTTTCTCATCTGCCTTCTCTTTATATTTGTTGTTCATGTCTTCCAAAACTTGTTTAACCTAAATATGCAATTCTTCCATGTGATCTACAAAATCTTCTACTTCTAAACAATTCTGGTCTTCACTACTAATGTCTCTCAAATCTCCTATTCCTCTAGGATGCACTCCGATAATAATCTCAAAAGGTGTTTTTCCGGTACTTCTATTCACTGAATTGTTGTAGGCAAATTATGCTTGTGCAAGGATCAAATCCCAACTTCTGGTTTTATCTCCCACTAAACATCTCAACGAGTTTCCCAAGCTCTGGTTAACTACTTTTGTCTGTCCATCAATCTGTGGATGAAAAGTAGAACTGAACTTCAAAAATATCTTCATCTTCTTCCAAAGTGTTCTCCAAAAATAGCCAACAAACTTAGTGTCTCTGTCTAAAACTATACTCTTAGGTAATCCATGCAATCTCACCACTTCCTTGAAAATAGGTCTTCTACATGTAATGCATCAGATGTCTTCTTACAAGGTATGAAATGAGCCATCTTTGAAAATCTATCAACTACCACAAATATAGAATCATTCCCTCTCAGTGTCTTAGACAATCCAAGTACAAAATCCATGCTTATATCCTCCCAAGGTCTTACTGGTATTGTCAAAGGTTTATACAATCCCACATTTTGACTACTACCTTTTGCAACTTCACAAACTCTACAACTTTGCACATATCTCTTAACATCCTTATGAATTTAGGGCCAAAAGTACTGCTCACTCACTAATGCAATTGTTTTGTCAATGCCAAAATGTCCAACTAAACCTCCACTATGTTTCTCTTTTATTAGGTTCTCTCTCATGGAACTCTTAGGTATGCACAATTGAACTCCCTTGAATAACATCCCATCCTGAATAAAATAATCCAGCCATTTGCTCCTATCAACCATAACCAGTTCTCTACATGCTTTCCAAGGTTTTGCAAAATCTGAGTCTTCATCATACAAGGTCTTCAAATCTTCAAAACCTAATACTATCACTCTCATTTCTGTTAGTAAATTCCTTCTCCTACTCAATACATCAGCAACTTTGTTAGATTTCCCACTTCTATGCTTCAACACAAAGGTGTAACTCTGGAATAATTCTACCCATCTCATATGTCTCTGATTCAACCTACTCTGACTATTCATATATTGCAAAGCTTGATGATCTGTATACAACACAAACTACTTAGGCAACAAGTAGTGTCTCCATTTCTTCAAGGCATGAACTATGGCATAAAATTCCAAATCATACACTGAATATCTCTTCCAGGCATCATTCAATTTCTCACTGAAATAGGCTACTACTCTCCCTTCTTGACTCAAAACTACTCCTATTTTTGTTCGACTTGCATCACAATCCACTTCAAATACCTTATTGAAATCCAATAAAGCTAACACAGGTTGCTCAATCACTTTCTGGTTCAACAATTTAAAAATTTTGTTTTCTCTGATGGTCCACTTGAATTCCTTCTGATATCCTCTCATGGTCTTAGTCATAGGGTTACAAACTAAACTAAAATTTATGATAAACTTCTAGTAAAAACTAGCCCATCCATGAAATGATCTTACCTCTCCAATGTTTTCCGGTGTAAGCCACTCAACAATGGCTTTCACTTTCTAAGGGTCCATCTTCAAACCATCCTCAGATATCACAAATCCTAAATAGACGAACTCATCCTTCATGAAAGTACACTTCTTGATATTGATCAACAATTTTTCTTCTCTCAACCTCTATAAAACTTGTCTTAACTGCAACAAATGCTCCTCTTTTGTTCTACTGAAAATCAAAATGTCATCCAAAAACATAATAACACACTTACCCAAGAATTTCTTTAATACCTCATTCATCAGCCTCATGAAAGTACTTGATGCATTAGTCAATCCAAAAGGCATCACCAACCATTCATATAGTCCTTCATTTGTATTAAATGATGTCTTCCACTCATCACATTCTTTGATCCTGGTCTGATGATATCCACTCTTTAAATCTATCTTTGTAAAGTATTTTGTTCCACTCAAACAATCCATTATTTCATCCATCCTAGCCAAAGGAAACTGGTATTTCATTGTGATCTTGTTTATTTCTCTTGAATTAGTACACATCCTCCATTCTCCATTCTTCTTAGGTGCTAAATATTGTTGGTACTGCACAAGGGCTTAGACTCTCCCTCATCAAACCTTTCTTCAACAGCTCATGCACTTGTCTATTCAGTTCTTCATTCTATGTTGGTGTCAAGGTGTGCAACTTTGTTAGGCAAACTAGCTCCGAGAACCAAGTCCATGCAATGACTAATACTTCTAACGGGTGGCAATCCATCAGGAACATTATCTGAAATGATATCCTCATATTCTATCAGCAAATCTCTTATCTCTTTAGGGTGCTCTCCTTCTAGTTCTGGTCTCTTATTCTTCTTAGTTATTAAGGCAAAATATAAATTCCCATGTCTCAGTCCATCCATGAATTTTCTTCCATCTACTAAACAGATTCTGGTATTTGTACAGACTTCACCCTTCAAAGGTTCCTCCAAAGGTAACAAGGTTTGCTTCATCTCATTGGCCACAATAGTGTATGTATTCTTTCTCCCATCATGTATTGCCTGTCTATCAAACTACCATGGTCTTCCCAACAAAAGATGACAAATATCCATAGGCATAATATCACACAAAACTTCATCATGATAATTCCCAATTTTCAATTTTACAAAATATTGTTCTCTTACTAACAAATTATGTTCATCCTAAATCCATGCTATATGGTAAGTCTTAGGGTGTTTCAATCTCTCCAATTTCAACTTATTCACCATCTCTTCTGAAACAAGATTATCTAAACTACCACTATCAATAACAACTTTACAACACTTACCGGATACCTTACATTTGTTCTTGAACAAATTCTTCCTCTGCAAGGGTTTTTCATCTCCTCCGGTATGACACAAAGCTTTCATCATCATCAGGAGTTCTCCATCTTCTAGTTTATTTTCATATCCGGTTGGGTTTTCTTCCACCACTGCTGCTCTTTTGGTAGCCTTTGTCTTCTAACATTCAAATGCACGATTTCCTTTTCCTCCACACTTAGATAAAGTTCCTCTAAATGTCCTCATGTCTTGTCATCTAAATTTCTCATTCTGGTAACCATTCAGTTCTCTCCTCCAGTAGAAAATTATATCATCCTTCTGGTATGAATTACCTTCTTTACTCACTTCCTTGTCCTTGTTCTGATCTGTACTGGTTCCTCTTCCTCCTTGAAATCTTCCTCTGGTAAACCTTCCAACCCTACCTCTTTGTCTCTGCTCATGTCTTTTGTTCAATTTCTCTTCAGCCTTTAGTGCATACTAGTAAGCCTCTTCAACACTCTCCAATTTGATCATATTGAGTTCATCTTGTATAGACATCCACAATCCATTCAAATATCTTGCAATTTGTTCAACTTCATCATCAACTTGTCTGGATCTGATGTTCAATTTGTAAAATGCTTCAGTGTACTTCTTCACACTAGATTCCTTCTATCTCAAGTTCTGCAACTTCCGAAACAAATCCACTTGATAATTCATCAGGACAAAATTTGATTTTAACTTAACAATCATTCTATCCCACATCTTAATCTTTTCTTTACCTCTTCTTTGTCTATCAACTTGAAAATGCTCCCACCAAAGAGATGCGTGACCTTTCAACTGGGTATAGGCATATTTCACCTTCCTCTCTTTTGCAATGTTTTCAAAATCAAAATACTTCTCTATCTCTGAGATCCAATCCATCAATTCATCTGAATCTAGCTTCCCATCATATTCTAGTGGGGTAAAATGAGGTTTAGTATTCACCCTACTCAAAACCCTTAAAAACCTTTCTTCATCTAGATCAACCACCGGTAGGTTTACTTATTTTGTTGGGGCTTCTTCTCCTTCATCTTTAGTTACATCTTCAATATGTCAACCTCTTCTCTGGGCTGTCTCCATGGCTTCTAACCAGGCTTCTATTCCTCACACCATCTCCATCACAGCAGGGTCTGCATTCCCACACACTCCACCATTCCTATTTCCTCTTCGCACCTTTGATTCATGCTAGACCTCTACAATTGCAAGTCATATCCAAAATCTGCCACCCTACAACAAAATCTAGGACACACAACCTCCAAAATGAAAATTTTCTCTGATACCACTTGAAGCAGTCACCGGTGAGGAGGGATCTCAAAGAGATCAATCCAGACTGGTCAACAAGAGTAAACACAATGGAAACACACAAATAGGTTGGAGGCAATGCAGAACAAATAGTTTTATTGCATGAAAAATTATTACATCCAACTGGTAACAACTGGGTTACAATATACTGGCACCCAGACCTGGTAGAATAGGTCACAACTGGGACCTTGAATCAAAAGATATATCTTCTAGGCATAGTCTACCTATTTGATACTTTGATTGATTCTAATTGATTGCATTCTAAGGCATGATTATGGCATATATATATATATATATATATATATATATATATATATATATATATATATATATATATATATATATATATATATATATATATATATATATATATATATATATATATATATATATATATATCCAAAAGATCTGGTTGACCCAAAGGGATCAAAACTCAAAGAACAAGACCTAACATGCAAAATGAACAAGGTCGGCCTCCATCAAGACATTCCTTCAGAAAATCCAAAGGATGAAATGCAGGAGGTCGGCCACATGCCAAGAAACATCGAGATCAACGCTCAAGTCTCTGCAAGCTTCGAAATGGGTTCTGGTAGATCACCATAATAGGTCTCAGGCAACCAACAAAGGAACAACTGGTAACAAGAAACTGTCATGGAAACCGGTGGCAATATCTTGCCAGAAAATGATCCAAATGAGATGTGGTTTGAAAGCAAGAAAGATGATCAAGTCTTCAAGTAGAATCCAACTCCACAGGGTCCAGTGAGCCAAAATCGGGACACATAGAAAGAAAACTGAAACTGCAAACAAAATAGAAAGGAAAATTTTTTTGGTTGATACAAGATTGTTGTGAACCAGGGATGCTCCTACATCAAATTGAGATAAGAAAACACAACACAAGAGGGTTTAGACAATCCCTCTTCACTTTGAGCTCCACCAAATTTGGGAGGGTATTCCCAAATCACAAGTTCATACAACATTATTATTTCATTCTTAAAAAATAGTTACGGGTTGTCAATGGTGGATAATTCTCAAGTTTACAAACAATGGGTATTCAATCTTTATCAGTTTCCCAATGTTAATCCAATTTCTTCTAGCTAACCTCTAAGAATAACAAAATAAGAATCTCCACTTTTAACACATGAAAAGATAGAACAATAATAATACTCTCACAACATGTTTCTTTATAATTCAATCACCTTGGAGATATCAAACATGAAATAACTTAAATGGGAAATAAAAAGATAGAGAGAAAGAGAATTTGAATATTTTGAATTTCCTTGAATCAGGTTGTGAGAATTTTACAAACCAGTGCCTAATCCAGGATGCAAAGCCAAAACCCTATCAGAATGTAAATGTCAAACAACAATTCATCCCAATTAGTGGGCTCTTGTAGTACTAATGTCTAGCATTAGTGTAGGTCCTATTTTTACTACATACAAAATCCATATTATATTCCTAAAATTACTGCAACACAAATGAAGGAAATTAATCTCTTCCTTGAAGAGAACCCACAGACATTGCTACGCATTTACAAGATTTTTGTGAAGACAAATAACAAAACCTTTGATATTTCCACTCATGTAAGATAAGAAACACATTATGGAGACAATTTTTGTAGAATATCCATGATAGATCATAAACTAATTAACATTACTTGTCAAAATATTTGTATTCTTCATTGTTTTAGACTTACTCCATGACTCTGAAACTACTAATACTATTTCTAGTTGTATCCCCTCCAAATTAAGCACCCACTAGAATCCTCTTTTATAGTATTGGAATTCTTTTTATAGCCACAAGGAATGCAACAAGATTCAGGTTTCTTATAACTGGCCCCTTCTCTTTTGACATGTATGTGGATTATATGCATAAAAGAAAACTCCCACTACAAATTTAGAATAGGACAAAAAATCAGACTATGTGTGTACAAGAAACCATCTAGGTATAGAATAAAACACCATTGAATTCCAATTACTTTGAGTCATGCCACCATCATGTAGTTGATGATTTTAAGGATGGAAGACTTGCACAATACTAACTAGCAAAGGAGATCCGCAAACTAGAAGAGGAACTCCACAAAAATAGAAGGGAAGCATCCTAAAACCTAAAGGAAGAGCTCATAGAACTAGAAAAGAAGCTAATAAAATTAGAAGAGGATCTCACCAGGTAATGTTCTAATAAGAACAGAGGTTCCAACTCTAGCAATCAAATTGAATTTAACAGGCTCTTTTCTAGAGTTGGCTATCCCCTACTCTCATTGTTCTCCACTCTTATCCCTTTGCCTCTCAATCATCAAATGATGAAGGGAATATGATACATAGCTCTTGAAAGGCCTTTTGCAACTGACACTGCCTTTCAATATCCCTTTAGTTACAAGGTAGCTCACTAAAGTATCATCCACTCGGTATCATAGAATTTGCACATTTTAAACACACAATCCTTCTCTCCATATAAGTGATCCATCACTGAAACTATTCTCGAATAAGCATAGAGGGAAGTTTTTATAACATTTCTTGACTAATGCATTAGTCACCGACTTAAGAAAAAGCTCAATGCTTCTAAAATAAAAATCTCTAAATATAGCCAAGCTTTCAGTATCATCCGTACAAAATTTATTTTCTGCTTTGTGTCTTTTCAAAAGATTGAAACTTATCCTATATAGTCAGCTAGCCACCAGTTCAATTATTTCTTTCAAAATAATCTACTACCCATACTCATGCAACTTTTCATATTGCCATTATTTATCCCTCGAGCTTATCGTACATGAAATTTTCTTATTGTCCTATTTAGAGATGATCTGCCTAGCTTTATAATATTTAAAATCTCAACTTATCATGGTGCCAGCATTTTTTTAATGTCGTTTCATTAATCCTCCTATTTTCTTGGAAAACTCAAAGGATCTTGACTATCTTCATCAACACTCCTTTGTCCAACATGGCACCACAAAATAGTGAACAACATATTTCACCCTTCCAACGTGGCAAGACTCCTCCCACATCTACATTCATTCCAAGTCAATCAGGAGCGACCACCCTACACTGATTCTCTTCAACTCAGCATGCCCACAAAGTTCTTTATCCACTCTGCATAGCCTTCATGGTAATAAAGGTTTAATATCTTACTCGACCTCTTCCTCTACTTTTCCTCCTTTATACATGCATGCTTGACTTGGCAACATGCTATAATATTGTGAGATTGCGAGGCCAATATATTGTATGCTCCTTTCTTCCCTGCACACCCGTGTGGCAACACAATGAATATTTATCAATAGGGAATGGTTATGGGGTATCATCCATTATTCTCTTTAATATCAACCCACACACCAGCACTACAACATTGGGATCAATGAAGAATGTCATGAGGAAACAAGGAGGTTCTATGAGGCATAATTTCAACCACTTGGGAAAATTAAAACAAAATAAAGGGTCAAGGGGTCATGTAGTTCAAACTTAGGAAAATAGAATTAGGTCCTAGGGATAACCTAGTTAGTAGATAAAAGCATCTTAGGGAATATATGAAGGGACTAGTCAAAATATCAATATAAACCCATAAAAAGGACCCTTCACAAAAGATGAAACTGACTGGACAAGTCAACAACAAAGTGGAACCAAAGCTAGCTCAAGACACTTAAGGCTTAAACATTTAGCCCAAATTTGTCAAAAAATTTCATGTGAAAAAATAATCATGGTTGAGCAAGCCAAAGGAGGACAAAATTTACCAGTCCTAATAGACGAGTCTAGCCAACAACATTGAAACTCAAATAGGACACTGACTAGCATTAAGATGTAGTAGGGTCTAAATGTCACCTCTGATCAACTACCATTGGGATTAAAGGCATGCTCAGACTTGTGATACCAAGTGAAGTCAATGCCTATACCTGCATCTTGCATAACACTAAATGTCTATACATAACATATATAACATAAGGTACACAAACAGGTGAAAGAGAATCACAACATCACACCTCGCTCATAAAATGAGTGTTGTGGCATCATCTCTTTAACACCCACAATAGTAAAACAACATAGCAAGGACATCACATAATAAATTACATCAACATCATTCACATCTAGTGCAAACATTGAATTAGGGGTAGCACATGATAAATCATAATAAGAAATAAACATGAACCACATCTCCTAAACAATGAATAATCATGAAGCTAATAAAAAACCTAACTTCAATAATTAATCCAAAGTATTGAATAAATATCATCAAAGTAATTATAATGATTCCACTAATATCAAAGAGAGTATCAATATAAGGAGTCAAATAAGAAGCAAAGAGTATCAAGGGCATATAAAGAGTCCACCAATATCCAGCACTATACAACTCAATGTTACAATACAACTCATCAAGGAGCCCCAAGAATATTTCAAGGGAATCCTTGCATGTTACACATCCAGCACAACATCACATAATAAACAAATATTACATTACATATCGATGTACAACTAACCTAATAAATATAAAATTATAATTATAGAAATTATTATGCAAGGTGTACAACACCTATTTTCCAAAAATTTCTTCAACTTGTTGCATACATAACATAAGGGACAATAAGCAACCACAACATAAACAAGGGAACAATACCTCTAGCCATGTATAACATCATAGAATATAAATGCTCCATGTGCTCCATCAAGATACTTGCAAAAAGAAACAAAATGACCACCATCTCATACATGAATTCTCTCACCCTCCACTATGCCACTACCATTGGACATAGAAGAGGCCATCCAAAGAGAAAGCCACACAATTTGTCACAATGAAATATAAGTTTTACCTCAACTAATATCCAAACACAAACACTCAGTCCAAAAGTATCAAACTCTGTGGTAGCTATCAAAAACCAATAATCATAGATGAAATAGCATCCACAACAAGTGCTAACACATCCAACTATCTATACCTCCAAGGTATATATAAACCATATAAAGTGAATCTCATATCATCAGCATATACAACCCATAACATGCAACCTTAAGCCCCAAGTGTCATAACTATCGCATACATACCTAAAAACTCCCACGGCATAGGTAATGGAAAATCTAAAATGAATCCACTAATAGTATTATATAAAAATTTTAACCATAACCATGTAGTATCAAGAAAAATCTACAACAATATGTATAAAATGTAAACCAATAACCTGCAAGTATAACTCTCACTACAGATATCTATAACTCTCCCATGTTCTTCACAACCAACAAAAAAAAGAGATAAAGGAACCTCCATGTCATATCCCACATGACAACACATGAACACAAATTAATAACAGCATAGCTCCAAACAACCTCAAATCTAATGTAATCTGAAACTGAACTTATAGGAAGATTATTCAAGCCCAAAGAGAAATAATACAAATCAAAACCTATAGCATGTCCTTCTACATACACCTATAAATTCCAACTATGTCAAGTATGATCTCCTCCACAAACCCCCAAATTAAAATCCATTACAAAACCCAAACCAGTTCAATCCCTTGGACCAAACAAATGTATTTATCATGTAATCAACATGTATGTAAACATCTCATAACCAAGAAGATCAAAACAATACCATTCTCAAACTTAGGAAATAAGACCAATAAACCATCTCCCAAACTCAATCATCAATATGCACTTCTACTTTTATTGCTCTAATTCCTAAGGTAGATTGAGCTGATTCTATGGGAAAGTTTAGGCCAATAAGTCTTTGTAATTATTTTTACAAGAGTATTTCAAAAGTACTTCTAGATTGTTGGTTGTTCTCCCCTTTTTTTATCTCTGAGGAGCAAAAAGGATTTATCCCAGGTAGGCAGATTTTGGATTCTATTATTCTTGTGCATGAGAATATCCACTCTCTTAATGTTGTAAACAAAGAGGGATTTCTTATAAAATTGGATCTAGCAAAAGCCTATGATAGAGCGGATTGGCAGAATCTTTTTAGGTTCATGGAGGCCTTTGGATTTGATGAGAAGGTTATTAAAATTACTAGAGAATTGATATCTACTCCAAATTTTTCTATTCTTATTAATGGATCTTCGTCCAGATTTTTTAAATCTTCTAGGGGTCTTAGGCAAGGAGACCCTATCTCGCCTATTCTTTTAACTATCTTGGCGGACTGTTTGAGCAGATTGATTCAAAAGTTGAAAATGAATAAAACCATCAGGGTTGCAACCCTCTTCTACTAATGTTATGTGGTTGTTGGAATAAAAGAATAGGACAAGTGGAAGTTTGCTGGAGTTATGTGGTTGCAGAAAAAGATTTGGAAAATGGAATATTTACATTTTAAGTTGCAGCAATGTAAAGGGAAACTATGTTGTATCTATTATTTTTAAAGACCTCATTTATTAGAAATGAGAGATCCATTGTAAAGTTGACAATAGTGTCTTTTAAATACGTTTTAAAGAAATGTAATATTTCATTATGCTATTTTGCAGAAAAAAAATGAGTATTCTGGGTTTAGTTTCTATAGATCTGAAAATAACATTTGTTGTGTTTATGATATTTTCAAAAGCAAGAAATTTATTTTATCCCTTTATGCATTTAAAAAAAAAATATTAGAAAACAAATGAAATAGATTAGCATGCATGTAGTAGACTAAAAATAAAACATTTAGATCTATTTATGGAAGTGAAAATATAGTGATTTACTCTGTCTATTACTTATTTGTAGCAAATTAAAATCTAAAGTTAAATGTCTATCTATTTTAAATAATAACCTATTTATATAGTTGCTGGATAAATATATTTAATTATGTCATTTGTTTATTTGCAGAAAATAAAATCTAGGGTTAAACAGATTATTTGAATTAAATAATATCATATTTCTCTAGATTGTTGTTTAATTTTTTTATTGGATTTTGTCAATCATTTATTACAAAAATTAAACCTAAACTAATTAGTTATCTCAATTCTAGCTAAACAATATATAAAAAAAAAGAGTACATTTTTTTAAATCTGGAATTTTTTTTAATGGATCTGTTAAAAGTTTTGTTTTTTTTTAAATATACACCATACATTTGCATGAAAAAAATTTAACCTTAGAAATCTAGAGCATCTAAAATATATAAAAGTATAATTAAAATATATATATATATATATATATATATATATATATATATATATATATATATATATATATATATATATATATATATATATATATATATATATATATATAAAATTTAAAAACTCAACAAAAAAAATATATATATATATAAAATAATAATAAATAAATAAAAATTAGGGGTTTTCGGGGGGGGTGAACCCCACTATGTATACACATAGTGGGCGGCACCCGGCCGCCGCCGCCGCTGTGTGTACACACAGTGGCGGCCAAGGAGAACCCGCCGCCTCCTCCAAAGCCGCCTCTCCTAAAAACCCCACCATGCATTTCGTTCGGCCCTGCAAATTTTGAAATCAAAAAAAAAATAAAGCCCTAGCCCAAAAAATTTGGGGTTAGGGCAAGTAATGTGGTTAAAATAAAATAAAAGGGGGTTTTATAATAATAAAGAAGATTAGGGTTTTCATGGACATTTTTAATAATGGGAAAATATAAATATATTATATATATATATAGATAGATAGATAGATATATATATATATATATATATATATATATATATATATATATATATAGAGAGAGAGAGAGAGAGAGTTAAAATAATATGGGTGGATAGGGTAAATTGTAATTTAATCATTTAGATGTTTATATTACAGATATGTTTGTAATAAACATATGGATATAATTTATTATGACGTTTATTTTCTTTTTAAATTTGTAAATAATTTGGAGATTAATTACCTAGGAACTTATAAAAATTATTATAAGTTATTTTGACTATAAGGGGATATTTTTAGTCCACCCAAATATAGGTAAATGAGGAGATTAAACTTTATAGGAAAATATTCATTATGTATTTAATTACCCCCTCTAGTCGATTTAGTCTAGACACATTTTAATTAAATGTTAAAATATAAATATAGACATTAATGAATCTAAGTGCTAGGACTAATTTAATTAGTTCCTAAAAGTAATTAATGGTTATTGGGGAGCAACATTATCTTTGTGAATTAATTTAGAGATTTTTGGTTAAATTAATTTGTTGATTAAAGAAGGATGAGGTAATAAATAATCTTTTTAGTATTCCGCATTTAATTTTAAATTATTTTCTTTTACTTGAGTTAGTGGTTTAAGTTAACTCAAACATAGTTAAGACAAAACTGGATAGTGCGTCTTGTATTAGCAACATTTAATGTTATTAAGTTGTGATTTACAAAAAAATATATATCCCGTTCATGCCCAAAAGTTTGGGCATGACATTTTGGTATCAGAGCAAGGTTTCCAACACTTGGAACCTTTCTCCATTACGTTTCACTTTAAATATTTAATTGATTTTATTGTATTAATTTTCTAGGATATTTAAAATTAATTAATTAAATATTTTTCCGAAGAAATTAGGTATTTAATTTATTTTATTTTTATTTTTCTTTGAAGGATGCCTCCGACTATGCGACAAGCTCGCAAGCACGGAAGGGGTCCTAGGTGTGTACGCATAGCACGCAAAGAGGTAGATAGGGAGGAATCAGTTCTGGAAGTGAACCCAGAGGCTCCTCCTGAACAGCCAGTTGACCCAAACTGAAACATTCTTAGAAGCACTCCAGAAATTGATTGGTATAGTCCAGGATAGGTTTCCAGTAGAGGATCATCATGTTGAAAATCAGAACTCAGGGAGTCATAGATCGACAGATAGGGAACGGAGCAGGAATCCACCTCCTATTCCTGTAGAGAGTCAGGGTGGGAATGAGCCTGAGTCTGTGCACCTACTAGGACCACCTCTAGTGGCAGAGCCAGTATATTATGAGAGATCGCGTCGGGATCCAGGAGATCTTATCAGGGAGGTTATGCGCCTTCAGCCACCATCTTTTGGGGGATCTACCGACGGGGTAGAAGTTGAGGCTTGGCTATTGAGCCTTGATAGGTGCTTTGCATTGCGCTCTTACAAGAGCAATCTAAAGGCACGTGTAGCAGTCCACCTATTGAGAGGGATGGCCTCCACATGGTGGAGACAGGAGGAATACAAGTATGGTTTAGTTGCTGATACTCTCACATGGGAGATTTTTACAAAGAGGTTCAGGGAGAGGTACTTGTCAGAGCATTACAGATAGCGTAGGATAGACGAATTCCATGACCTCCAGCAGAAGGGTCTCTCAGTGACCTAGTAAGAGAGCAAATTCTTCGAGCTCTTGCCCTACGTGGACTACCTAAAAGATGAGAATCTTCTCGTCAACTGTTTCATCAGAGGGCTGAATGTCGGCATAGCAGGACCAGTGAGGATGTCCGCTCCAAGGAGCCTTTGGGTTGTCGTGGAGAAGGCACTGATAGCAGAGGAGATTCAGATCAGGCCACAGGATACCAGGGATCGATTCCAGAACCGAAACCCTATACCCCAGACATACAGGTTTCAGAAACCCCATTGGAAGGGAAATAACAGAAACACATAGGGGTTCTCCAAACCCCCTCCTCCGCAGCAGTCACAATAGAACCAGAGGCAGAGGTCTCCGCAGAATTAGTAGGGTGAAAAGCCCAAGCAGTGGCAGTCTCAGGGTTAGAGGTGAGATCAGTGATCTCAAGTTCCTTACACACCTCCGGTGAGGACTCAGCAGTCCTCCAGGGGTGGGTACATTGGTTCTAGTAGGATAGGGGGACAGTCTTTTTCTAGGCCTTAGGGCATCCAGTTTCAGGCATGCGATGCTTGTTTCACATGTGGAGCCATGGGGCACATGGTGAGAGAGTGTGCTCAGGGTCAGATGGCAGGGAATCAGAGGATGGCAGCATCAGAGCCTATAGTTGGAGATATGGGCAGGTCCCATAGAGTCTTTGCAGTAGTTGACAACCACTTGGTAGAGCACCAGGCCACAATCATTGAGGTTACAGGTATGATCAGAGGTAACAGTGTATCTATATTATTTGATTCAGAAGCTATTGAATCCTCTATATCTTCATTGGTTGTGGAGCGTTGTGGGCTAGTGGCAACTAGACAGGGTGTCAGTTGGGAAGTGGAGTTAGCTTCAGGGGCTAAAGTGTCAGTGGAATCAGAGGTTAGGGCATGTTAGCTTCAAATTGGAAATACCACCACCCTAGTAGACCTTAGAGTTACACCACCTGGATCATATGGCATTGTACTTGGCATGGATTGGATTTATGCCCACAATGCCAAGATGGATTGCTGCCTAAAAGTGATTGAGTGTGAGGATGATCAGGGTTCGCCCATAGTAATCATAGGGATTTAGAGACCTGTGTCTCTTCGTATGATTTCTGCAATGCAGCTTAAGTGGAGCATGCAAAAGGGATGTCAGTTATTTGCCATCACTATCAGTGATAGAGGGGAAGAGGATGAAAAGGAAACATTGATAGATGACCATCCTATCCTTAAGGGATATTCAGATGTGTTTCCTTCAGAGCTACATGGGATGTCGCCCCGTAGAGAGATTGACTTTCATATAGACCTTGTACCAGGAGCTGAGCCAGTTTCAAGAGCACCTTATAGGATGACCACAAATGAGCTTAATAAGCTCAAGATGCAGCTTGAGGAACTCCTAGAGAAGGGTCACATTCTTCCTAGCGTATCCCCTTGGGGTGCACCAGTCATCTTCGTGAAGAAGGACAGATCTCTTCGATTATGCATGGATTATCGTCAGTTGAATAAAGTAACCATCAAGAATCGATATCCCTTGCCTAGGATCGATGATTTATTCGACCAACTTCAAGGTGCCAAAGTATTTTCCAAAATTGATCTGAAGTCAAGATACCATCAGTTGAGGATAGTGGAAAGCGATATCCACAAGACCACATTTCATACTAGATATGGCCACTATGAGTTCACCATCATCCCATTCAGTCTTACGAATGCTCCAGCTATTTTCATGAGCCTCATGAATGGGGTATTTTGCACATTTTTGGACCACTTTGTGATTGTGTTCCTCGATGATATATTGATATATTCTCAGAATGAGAAGGAGCATGAGGAGCACCTGAGACAGGTTTTGCAGTGTTTGAGGGACAATCAGTTCTTTCGATCAGAGGTCAAGTACCTTGGGCACGTTATTTCCGGTGATGGGATCTCAATAGACCCATCCAAGATCAGAGCTATTATGGATTGGCCAGTGCCAACTGGTGTGACAGAGGTCAGGAGCTTCATGGGCTTAGTAGGTTATTACCGATGCTTTGTTGAGGGATTCTCTAGAGTCGCACATCCTATTACTTCTCTTCAGTTTAAAGGGAAGAAATTTGAGTGGACAGAGAAGTGCGAGAGGGCCTTTCAGGAACTCAAAAAGGCACTTACTAGTGCACCTATCCTTGTAGTACCAGATCCCTCAACTGACTTCATTATTTGCACAGATGCTTCCCTAGAGGGATTAGGAGTAGTCCTTATGCAGGATGGTAGGGCTATAGCTTTTGAGTCTAGGAAACTTAAGACTCATGAGCTTAACTACCCTACTCATGACCTTGAGCTTGCAGCAGTAGTGCATGCACTTGTGAGGTGGAGACACTTCCTTTTAGGCCATCATTTTGAGCTTCATTCAGACCATCAGAGTCTTCAGTACATATTCACTCAGCCGAACCTTAATGCACATCAGAGGAGATGGATGGAGATCTTGTGCGAGTATGATTTTGACGTTCACTACATCAAAGGGAAAGAAAACGTAGTTGCAGATGCTTTGAGTAGGAGATGTCATGAGGTATACACCATATCTATGGGCACGGATTCGAGAGATCGGATATTGCAGCAGTTACCAGAGGATGGATGGTATTTAAAGGTTTGTCAAGTAATACGATCTCAGGAAACTCTAGAAGGGAAATATATGGATTATTCCTTGGAGTCTGATGGACTATTACGCCATAGAGGGCACATCTATGTACCTTCTTCCAGAGGTTTGCAAGAGTTCATTATCACAGAGGCTCATAGAGCTCCTTATGCAGCACATCCCAAACTTAAGAAGATGCATGTTGACTTGAGACAATTATATCATTGGCCAGGAATATGGCAGCTCATTGTTGAGTTAGTAGCCCGATGCCTTGAGTGTCAGAGAGTCAAGGCAGAGCACCGCCATCCAAGTGGGTTTCTCCAGTCTCATGCTATACCAGAGTGGAAGTGGGATACTATATCCATGGATTTCATCATTGGTCTTCCTATGTCATCTCGTTGCCATGATGCCATCTTGGTGACAGTTGACAAGTTGACCAAAGTGGCCCACTTTTCACCAGTTCAGACTACCTTCACAGCACCAGCAGTAGCACAGGTGTTCTTGTGAGACATTGTCAGACTTCATGGCATTCCACGCAAGATTATTTCTGACAGGGATTCCCTCTTCACTTCTTCCTTTTGGAAGGCATTACAGGCAGCTATGGGCACTAAGATCAACTTCAGTACAGCCTATCATCCAGAAATGGATGGTCAGACAGAGAGAGTTAACCAGGTGTTAGAGGATATGCTTCGCATGTACGTCATGGATCATTAGACCAGATGGGAGGAGTACCTTCCCATAGTGGAGTTTGCCTATAACAATGGGCATCACACTTCTTTGGGGATGCCACCCTATCAGGCATTATATGGTAGGCCTTGTAGGACACCGTTGAGTTGGGACCGCATAGAGGATAGAGTTGCTATTGGTCCTGAGATAGTTTGGGATATGGAGCAGTAGGTAGATTTGATTAGGAAGCATCTTAGAGAGGCACAAGATAGATAGAAGAAATATGCAGATGTGAAGAGGATAGACAGTAGCTACTTGGTTGGAGATAGAGTCTTCTTGAGAGTGTGACCGCATAAGAGTCCAATCCATTACGGAAAGGGTTCTAAGCTCACACCTCATTTTGTAGGACCATTTCAGATCCTTGAGAGGATAGGACCAGTTGCCTACCATTTAGCATTGCCACCTAGCCTGTCAGGCATCCACGATGTGTTTCATGTATCAGTTTTGAGGAAGTATATCTATGATGAGTCTCATATTTTAGATCGGGATTCCTTGCAGGTGGAGTCAAACATACAACTAGCTTTGGAGCCCATTCGCATTTTGGCACACCGGACGCTGGCACTTCGAGGTTGAGAGCTGGACCAGGTTAGGGTCCAGTGGGATTTCTATGATGAGGTTACAGCTTCATGGGAGGACGTAGCACGTATGAGATCATAGTATCCTCATCTTTTTGATGAACTCCAGGAGGAAGTTCATGCCTAGAGGAGGAGGGTGTGAGGCCCTACCCCGACTCATCCTAGCATTTCAATATTTTTCATGTTGAGACTATTATGGTTGCTTTATTTTTATACATTATGGATTTGGAACTTATATGATTTCATGATTTGGATAACATTGATGTATGTTGATGCTTCATTTATATGCTTTATGATATAGAACTCTATACGAATCTAGAATAGGATAAATTTGAGATGATATATGTCATTATTGGATTTGCGGGACTTTACTATGATGATAGAATAGGATGCATGTTTATGTATGGATCAAAATTATGAGGATTATGATAATTGTTTATGTGGATTTATTTTGATACAAGATATATTGATTTTATTTAATATCAATTGTATGCAGAGTGTTTGACGTGTATTCTTATTCATGTGTTTAAATGTTATATGAGGTTATTTGGAAGTACTAATGTGTAATTGAGATGCGCAGAAAAATTATCCATGTGACCATGGAAATATTACAAACCTAGACCTATGTACGTTCGTAAAACCAGGGGTTGTCTATTTGGAGAGACAACATCTCGTTTGTATCGTATTTTATTTGTGAAAGTGAATGCAGCATCTGTGTTAAATTAAATTTATTAAATTGTGTAAATCCAACAAGAGACAAAATTTCATGTGTAATTTTGTAAAAGTATTTTTATTGTGTCACTTGACACATGTGTTGATTTATGTCTTGATTTTTGAATTGTCTCTTGGAGGGAGTTGTTTTAACCATAGCTTTTTCCAATAATTTAATGTGGTTCTATATTTTCCTTGGGTAGAAAATCTTTGGGGTGGTCAACTTAGGTTTGACCCGAAAGTTAACTTTAGATGGGTTTAAAAGGGGTTAAATGGACTCCTAGGGGTAGTTTAAAGGTGTTTCCTAAAGCACATAAGGTATACCTAAGGGTTAGAAGTAATTTTAGGCATGTGACAACTCCCATGTGACTGTTTAGTCACCCTAAAAGGTGAGTTTTCTAAGATGTGCGAAAATTGAATTTAGAAGGCTTCATCTAGGTTAGTTAACTTTCCTTTTTGGTGAGAGATCCCTTTTGATCTTTTTTGGACTTTTTCCTTTTTCAATTTTAGAAACCTGTGAGAACTCTCACTGAGGTCTTCTTAGGCAAGAATATGAAATTTTGCGGGTAATCACCCACTCTCCATTTTTGGAGACAATGTAATTTTCAAAAGAAAAGATTTGGTATAGGAAATTAGCTAAGTGTAGAGAAAGGAGGATTGTGGAATTGGGTTGCTCATCCTCAACTAGATCTAGCATACCTTTGGGCAGTTGAAGGTTGGTTAAACTTTCCTTTGCATTGTTTTCTTTCATGTTGCATGTTATTTTTGAAAGGTTGTTTGTGTGGAAAAAGTCATTCTCTTGCATTTTAGTTTGTGAAAATTATTACGCGTTATGTTTTTGTTTTCTTGTATGCATTCTGTGTTTTGGGAGTAACCAAGACCTCCTACTCTTAGGAGAGAGGATGTTCTTGTGGGTGGTAGAAGTATGAGAGCCCTCGAGTGAGAGGCTCTAGTTATGAGAGTGATCTCAAGGGATATTTATGTGACCCTTGTTGCATGGCTTGTTTATGCATTTGGGGGCCATAAGGAGGGAAATAAGGCATGAATGCCTTGGGGGGCATAAGGATGTGGGGATTATTATACTTATGATATATCTTGTTTTCCATGAGGTGGCTATGTGTTTTACCAGATTTGCAGTGTCCTCAGGGTATTTGGTCCACTACCACCCGTGTAAAATCATCACATTGCGTGGTGAAGTGTAGCCTTGGTTGGGAATATGTTGTTGTGATTGTTTTCCCCAGGTTGTTGTGTTTGCATGTGTGTTACCTGTCTAGGGCTTGGTTCTCCAAGCTCGAGGGTGGCTACTAGTTAGCCTAGGCTGGGAGGTGAGCACTCCATGGTCATAGCCTATGATTTATTTGCAGGTTGTTGGAATAAAAGAATAGGACAAGTGGAAGTTTGCTGGAGTTATGTGGTTGCAGAAAAAGATTTGGAAAATGGAATATTTACATTTTAAGTTGCAGCAATGTAAAGGGAAACTATGTTGTATCTATTATTTTTAAAGACCTCATTTATTAGAAATGAGAGATCCATTGTAAAGTTGACAATAGTGTCTTTTAAATACGTTTTAAAGAAATGTAATATTTTATTATGCTATTTTGCAGAAAAGAAATGAGTATTTTGGGTTTAGTTTCTATAGATCTGAAAATAACATTTGTTGTGTTTATGATATTTTCAAAAGCAAGAAATTTATTTTATCCCTTTATGCATTTAAAAAAAATATATTAGAAAACAAATGAAATAGATTAGCATGCATGTAGTAGACTAAAAATAAAACATTTAGATCTATTTATGGAAGTGCAAATATAGTGATTTACTCTGTCTATTACTTATTTGCAGCAAATTAAAATCTAAAGTTAAATGTCTATCTATTTTAAATAATAACCTATTTATATAGTTGCTGGATAAATATATTTAATTATGTCATTTGTTTATTTGCAGAAAATAAAATCTAGGGTTAAACAGATTATTTGAATTAAATAATATCATATTTCTCTAGATTGTTGTTTAATTTCTTTTATTGGATTTTGTCAATCATTTATTACAGAAATTAAACCTAAATTATTTAGTTATCTCAATTCTAGCTAAACAGTATATAAAAAAAAAAAAGAGTACATTGTTTTAAATCTGGAATTTTTTTAATGGATCTGTTAAAAGTTTTTTTTTTAAATATACACTGCATGAAAAAAATTTAACCTTAGAAATCCAGAGCATCTAAAATATATAAAAGTATAATTAAAATAGATAAACATATATATATGCACCGCCACTGTGTGGGCACACAGTGGGCGGCGCCCGTGGCACCGCCACTGTGTGGACACACAATGGGCGGCGCCCGGCCACCGCCGCCGTTGTGTGTACACACAGTGGCGGCCGAGGAGAACCCACCGCCTCCTCCAAAGCCGCCTCTCCTAAAAACCCCACCATGCATTTCGTTCGGCCCTGCAAATTTTGAAATCAAAAAAAAAAAAAAAAGCCCTAGCCCAAAAAATTTGGGGTTAGGGCAAGTAATGTGGTTAAAATAAAATAAAAGGGGGTTTTATAATAATAAAGAAGATTAGGGTTTTCATGGACATTTTTAATAATGGGAAAATATAAATATATTATATATATATATATATATATAGAGAGAGAGAGAGAGAGAGAGAAAGAGAGAGAGTGAGTGTTAAACTAATATGGGTGGATAGGGTAAATTGTAATTTAATCATTTAGATGTTTATATTACATATATGTTTGTAATAAACATATGGATATAATTTATTATGACGTTTATTTTCTTTTTAAATTTGTAATTAATTTGGAGATTAATTACCTAGGAACTTATAAAAATTATTATAAGTTATTTTGACTATAAGGGGATATTTTTAGTCCACCCAAATATAGGTAAATGAGGAGATTAAACTTTATAGGAAAATATTCATTATGTATTTAATTACCCCTCTAGTCAATTTAGTCTAGACACATTTTAATTAAATGTTAAAATATAAATATAGACATTAATGAACCTAAGTGCTAGGACTAATTTAATTAGTTCCTAAAAGTAATTAATGGTTATTGGGGAGCAACATTATCTTTGTGAATTAATTTAGCGATTTTTGGTTAAATTAATTTGTTGATTAAAGAAGGATGAGGTAATAAATAATTTTTTTTAGTATTCCGCATTTAATTTTAAATTATTTTTGTTTACTTGAGTTGGTGGTTTAAGTTAACTCAAACATAGTTAAGACAAAACTGGATAGTGTGTCTCGTATTAGCAACATTTAATGTTATTAAGTTGTGATTTAAAAAAAAAAAATTATCTCGTTCGTGCCCAAAAGTTTGGGCATGACACCTCTAAACTCTTTCTGGAATTCGTTAATTGACAAACTCAACAAAAAATTGGCAAGTTGGAAAGGATCTATGCTATCTCAGGCTGGTAAGCTTCAGCTTCTTCAAGCCACTCTTCAAAATCTGTCTGTTTATGCTCTTAGCTTGTTTAGTATACCAGTTAAATTTGTTGAAGCTTTAGAAAGAATTCAGAAAGGATTTCTTTGGTTGGGTGTAAAAGATAAGAAAAGGATAGTGTTGGTTGCCTAGGATAAAGTCTGTAATCCTAAGAGCAATGGGGGATTAGGTATTAAAGCTCTTAAAACTTTCAACAAAGCCTTGCTTGCTAAACAAATTTGGAGGGCTTTTGGTACTAAGAAAGATTAGAGTAGGGTGTGGTTTGATAAATATATACATAACCAACCAATTCATTCTCTTCTCTATTCTGAAGATATCCATGTTGGTTCTTTTATATGGAATAGTATGATCAAATCTATAAAAGTTGCTAAAGCTGGAGCTGGTTGAGTCCTTGGTAAAGGTGATAAAATCAGGTTCTGGGAGGATGTCTGGATTAAAGATGAACCTCTTTTTAACTAGGATTGTAGACAATTCATTGAAGAATGCAAAAGGAGGTATGGTTCTATGGTTTGTAATTATTGGAAGGAGAATAAATGGATCAGACTTGATGCAATTTATGCTGGATTTTCATTGCTCCGGCAAGATTTGTTGTCCTTTTTCTGTTAGTAAAGATTCTGATGATGTGTTCCTATGGAAGAGCAATCCTAGGGGTAATTTTACTATTGCCTCTCCCTATAAAATAATTGTTACTCAGGCCTGCAACCCAATATGGACTAAAATTTGGAATAGATTCCTCATTCCTAAAGTCAACATGTTTTTTTGGCTTGCAACTCACAACAAGATTCTTACCATTGATAACCTGGCTCGAAGAGGATTCATGTTTCCTAATAGGTGTGAGTTATATCAGAAAGAGGATGAATCTGTGGATCATTTGTTTATTCATTGTTCTTTTACCTGGGAAATCTGGAGTAAAGTCTAGATGCAATGGAAAGTTGATTGGGTTATGCACAATAGTCTTAAGAAAGTCATCTTGCAATGGATCTTCCCTACCAAAATTCCTCTCATTAAGACCCTCTGGTCCTTTGTCCTTCCTATGACCTATTGGCATATCTGGAAGGAGAGAAACAATAGAATTTTTAGGGAGGCTAAGTGTTCTTCTCAGATGGTTTTTGAAAAGATCTACAGGGCTATTAAAGAAAACATCAATATCATTCACAAAAACAACAAGCACTGTAGCTATTTTAACATGACTGATAATGAGAAAAGCATCCTAACTAAATGGAAGTTGACACACAAGGTCTGCAAATTTGATATGAAGAGCAGGAGAGATAATATTGTTTGGAGGTTCCCTTATCATGATTGGGTTAAGGTGAACTTTGATGGTGCAGCTAAAAGTAATCCTGGGAAGGCTGGATGGGGAGGAGTCATCAAAAATTCTTATGGTTTTTGTGTTGCTGCAATTGCCTCTCCCTTTGGAGTTCAAAGCAATCAAGTAGCTCAAGCTCTCACAATGTTAAAATGTCTCCAGCTTGCTGAGAGTTTTAATTTTAAAAAAATATGGCTAGAAGGGGACTCTCTCAATATTATTTAGGCTATCAAAGGTATTAGTTCCCCCTCTTGGAACATTCATAATATCATTGATAATACTAAAAAATTGTTAGATGCCTATGATAGTGTGATTATTACCCATACCCTTATGGAAGGTAACAGGGTAGTTGATTTATTAGCTAATGAGGGGATCTTTTTAGAGGAGGATACTAAACATATCAGAGAAATTTCATGTAAGAAGGGAGTCTGTGAGCAATTATTATTTGATAGAGTCCATGGTACATGTTAATTTCATTATTACCTTTCTGGGTTTGGATCTCAATGACAGATATTGGAGTGATGTAGAGTGTCAGTTGATTACCTGTTTAATGCATTGTGATAATGAGCACCAGTGTGATGGGCCTAATTATATTAAGTGTTGGCTTATATTGAATGTCTTAAAAGAATATTCAAATAACACGAAAATCACCTTGTTTTTCGATTCCAGTGTCTTGTTTCTTCAGCATTTGGTTATTTTGTGCTCTGTTGAGGGTTTCGACTTGAATAGCCATTACATTATGGGGGGAAATCTTAATCGCAATGAGCCTTCCAGCTATGATAACTGGAAAAGCGAAAGGAAAATATGGTGAAGGTTGCACGGATATGGATTCATTGATTACATGGAGAAATTGTATGGGAGTAAGAAGTTTGTGTCGCATGGTTTTGCCATGGGCTGGAGCAATAATAAAGTTACTCTATTTGGCCAGACATGGAAGCTGGATAAAGATTTGGTGGCAAAGGTTATAGATTACAGAAGGAAGGCATCAAATTTTACAGAGACCGCAAGTTCTTGGTGGAAGCTACCATGAACTTCCCTAAAAATGAAGAA
The DNA here is from genome assembly GCF_030272615.1 of Cryptomeria japonica. Classification (NCBI taxonomy): domain Eukaryota; kingdom Viridiplantae; phylum Streptophyta; class Pinopsida; order Cupressales; family Cupressaceae; genus Cryptomeria; species Cryptomeria japonica. Next base: position 392,469,872 of record NC_081408.1, read on the forward strand.
GAAAGGGCTCGACTCGCTAAGAAGGACAATGTGTCCTACTACCTCCCTCACCAGGTAAAATCTTTCTGGCAAAAAATGTTGAAAGTTTTAATGGAATACCTTACGGTTGATGGAAGGTTTTTGAAGGTTTACAATTACCATTTTGTCATCCTTAACCATTTTCGCCATGGCTCGAAGATTTCCTTGCCCTTCTATTTATCCTCTTCCCTTAACAATAGCCTGGACAACCATGCCAAGAAACCTAAATCCTACCCCATTTCTCACCAAGGCCTTATTTTATTAATTTATGAGTATTTGAAAGGTAAAGCTAGGGCTAATAGGGAAGACCCCTTTGTGGAGAATGCCCAAATTTATGAGGGTCATGATGGCTCTAATTTTGAAGAAGATTCTTCTAATGTTCCTCTGCATAAGAAATTGAGGGCTGGTGATGAAGCTAAAGAAGACACGGAAGAGAATGTTGGTTCTAAGGAGGTACATGGGAAGGAGGTAGATGAAGAGGCGGAGAATGAGTAGGAGAAGGAGGATGAGGGAGAGGAAGGGGATGAGCAGAGAAAAGAGGATGTTGAAGAGCCAGAAGCAAAGAATAACCCTTATGTCTCGGATAGCAGGAATGATGTTCAGCACAGCATGGAGGAGGGAAACCCTAGGTCTGTGGGCTATGTTCTGGTTATGGAGAACGTGGATTCAATTTTGAATGCTACCAAAAATAGTACCCTGGAAATGTCCAATTTTCAGAAATGGGTGATTGATGACATCTCTAGTATTCAGAATAAACAGAGAGACCTGGATTATAAAATTGAGAACTTGATTAAGGATGCCAAGACTAAAGGTAAAGAGGATGTTGCGAAGGATACTAGTAAGACAGAGGATGAAGAAGAAATTCTAGACTGGCCAGAAAAAGATATGATTCAGGGAGATTTGAAGCATCTTGAAGATGTGTGAGAATCATCAAAGAAAAGGGAGAGGTTGATAATGATCTTATAAACAACCGGATTACTAAAACTGAGAAGGCCTTGAAGAAATTCATGGAGCATAGTCTGGCGGTGTTGAAGGTGTCCTCTCAAAACATGAATGCTTTGGTTGCTTGTCTGGAGAAGAACAAGAAAAATAAAGATACGGTGATCATTGATGATGAGTCGGCCTCTAGTTCTATTCTACACTCCTCCAGACGCAGAACCAGGCAAACTACCAGTGAGCTGGAGTTGAAGACCAAAGACACCCATCAGATGTAGGAAAACAAAGATCTGAAAGAGGCACCTAATGCGATGATGATGCTGGTTAAGGATGCGAAAGAGTATAAATATTTTCATCTTATATGTAATCTAGTTTTAGGTTGCCAATTTCTCACTGGCCTTATGTTGTTCTTTTCCTTGGCTGTTGTTTTTTCTGTTGTTCTTTTGCAGTCATTCTATCTTTATCTTGTTCTTTTTGGTTTCTCTTTTTTTTATCTCCTCGTTATGTAAGCGGGTTTCAGGTCCCTTAAAACCTGATTTTCCTTAATCAAAAACAAATCAAATGCACAAGAAGATAACCAATACCAAACATCTTCCAAATTGAATCCTCTATAACTAACCATCTATCCATAGCTCAAGATCTATCTATGAAAGATAAGCATAAACATAATGCACCAAAAAGGAACAATGGACAATACCTCTCAAGTAGTAAACCATCAAGTAGACAAAGAGTGGAGAATGATAACTCTCATCAAGCTATCCAAGTCATCATGATTCACACTAAGAAAAATCTCCTCTCAAGTCCATACCAAGGGAATTCTCCTCGATCTTCCCACTAAAACCATTAACTATCTCAACATATATCTTTAATCACAAGATAATATTAGCATCACCTATATCTCCAAGTATCCATGAGTACCTATAACTAATCAATTCATACAAAACTCCAAATGCAAAAAAGCACCATCATGAAGTAGCCAAGAAAGTGATCATGTACTCAATAGAAGGTGAACTACCAAGATCAATGTCAAAGATCCAACCACAAAATCAAGAACATAAACATGAAAACATGATCTAATCATCCCCTCTTAGGCGATAACATTCTTGATATGAAAATTACATAATTATACTATCCCAAAACTTTAAACGTGTATCAAGAGTAAACCATGACATGATAGCAACCATCCTATCAAACAAGGATAATATGTCAAATGAAAGCATAAACCACACCTCATCCAAAGACTCCATGAGTCCACCAAGATGTCCACATCCTTAAATATCATGAAGATTTGTATCTCCTACAAGTGTACCTACAAATGTGAGAGAACCTTTGGTAGAAATAGGATCTAAGGACTCCTCTAACAACTACGCACTATGAATATCATCCATCATCCAAAGGTGAATACACATCACTACCACAAGATCCCACTAAACCATGATACCAATCTCTCCATAGCATCGTGATAACCATCTCCTAAATGAATAACATCCAAGTATACACACAAATAAAATGTGACCAATAACATCAAGTGTAACCATGATCTCTGAGCCAATAAAATACATACAACTGTTAACAAACCACCAGTCAGGAATCAATTCTACACCACCAATACATCACTATCAAAATCTCCCATTGAAAATTGTAACCAATGAATAACCAAGCTATCATGACACCATGATAAAACACATGCTACAAGTCCCAACACCAACTATCTAGGTACTATAAACATATCCATCCTCATATCCCAAAACAAATATACCAATGCACTAATGACCACACACAAGGTCAACTAACAAAGTCTACATCAACAATGAGTCAATCACGTGGATAGATAGTCCAAAATGAGTCATCTCACTACAAGTTGCAAATCCACAAACTACATAACTCAAATATCTAATCAATGAAACATGCAAACTTATCATCACATTAGTAACTTGAAAACTAAGATATCAAAAAGAATAATCTTGTCGACCAAATGAATCAAACACCAAATCATAATGTCCACCCAAATACCCTAGAGAAATGTAACTAACATGAAAATAGAGAAAGAAAAATTAAAACAAAACATCTAATGCAACACATGTCACTAAAATCTAATATACATTAATTCACCATTTACTAAATATGCACATTTCAACTTAAACATAATCATAAGAGAACAATCATATGAACTCAATACACAAGCGGAAATAAACGCAAATCATTAATTATCATTCCTTAGGGTATCTAAATGTCATTACTTAACTAACATAAGAGCATAACCACATCAATCCTACTATCACATTATAAAACAATCTCACATTTCCTTCCATCATTTACTCCTTACATTCATATAGATAACATCTACTAATTCAATCATCATAGGTATGATCTATCATTAACCAATTCCCAAATTATTCCTTATGTTCATTTTAAGAGCACCAATACCAAATATTCCTAATTCTCATTTTCTCTTTTACTAATACCATAATTAAACCATCATTCAACATCACCTACCAAATAAATAATCTATGACCATCAAGAGTATGATAATAATATCTAATTTATACATGTACAAGAGACAAACATGATAATGAATTAACTTCTTCTAACCAAGAACATATACTCTATCTCATTCAAAAATAATCCAATAACAAATCATCAACCATGAATCTAAACCTTATTTTCATTAAAGAGCAATATCCAAGGTACAGCATCATAATCTACTACAAGATTCATGATATCAATCCTATTATAATATTTCTAATACATATGGATACAATATCCTTTACATAGACATACATAATTCTCAATCCACAAGTACAACTATTTCAAGGTATATAATCTCTTTTCATTCTAATATAACTATCAAGAATCATGATACATCAATTTGCTACAAGAATCCATCCATAAGAGGAAGAGGTATGAATCCACATCCACACACAAGAGAATCCAATGAAGAACATCCCAATGGAAGAAGGCATCAAACCACCCTACCATGTGTAACCATAAGGAGCCACCCCCCATGCTAGGAGACAGCACAAGGTCCCACACACAAACTAGACCTAGGCTCACACCTAACAACCAAAGGAACTCAACAACTCAAATACCACAACAAAGAAGTAACTCATAAACAACAAGCCAAATCACATCACAAGGCTTAATCATAAAACATGGAAACTCCCAGAGGCATATCAACAACAAAGGCATAAGGAGAAAGGACACATGTAAGGAATCACGTAATATCCTCACGAAGAAGGGATAATCCCATACTTTGATATACATGTGGAACCATCTTAGCCTATGAGAGATTCAAGGAAGTTTGGTTTGCCATCAATATGGCCTTCCCAAGCTTATCCTAAAACATCCTCCCTAGGACTAATCATTAGGGCCCAAACCAAATTATTATCTTGTTTAGATGAATCCTAATTATCCAACCTGTTAGGCCTAATATAGAAAGTTGATGTACTAAGAGGGGAGGCGTGAATCAGTACTCCAAAACTTTTCCTTTGTAATAACCTTACTATTATGCATAAACAGAATAGTGCAGTAACATAAAATAAAACTATAATCAACAGATAACAGTCATACATGATTCACTCCATAACACATATATTTTGGTCACGCAGAAACTCTTGGTTAGAGAGAAAAACTATGGTGGAGATGGCACCCATAACTTCACTACTGCAATAATAAAGAATGCTCGGTTAGAGCTACATTTAGCTATTTCTGATAGCTTACCTTGTTAGGAGTACTAAGATCAGTTAGATCTACCTTACTAAAGGATTTGTACAACACTATATAAGTGTAGCACCTGGTTAAAGGATTTACAATTTATAGACCTGGTTAGAGTCTTTTACCCTATTAAAGGTTTCTCTTACAACTTCAAAATATTACAATATAATCATTACAAATATCTGCAACTTTACATCTGAAATGTTAAAGCAGATTCTATGTGCTCTGAATAAGATTACCTAGATTGTAGCATACCTCGGTAACCCATAATTAAACTCGGTAAACCCTTTTGTTTACTCTGTTCTTTGACTGTTCACTGATAACCTTCTCAGTGACCTCTTTGTGTCTTTGTAACAGTCTTCCTTCATGTATACACACTGCTATCTCATTGCATCTCTTATCACATCATATCATGTCTCATTTTTTTTAACCCTAGAATCATGTTGTTTATATAGATCTCTTACAGCGGTGATCCGATTCATTGCTTTGATCTTACAAAAAGATTCTTCGATTAAACAAAATGTCTCATAGGTTAGATTGATCTTGTAATCATGCACAATCTCCTAGTGCAATTTCCAATGCAAAAAAAACAATTAGATGTGCCTCGATCTTGTAACACATTTTCATGTGCATTTCCAGGTTCAATGTATCTAGTAAGACGTTTCACTCGGTGAATATCAACTCGGTGAGTTAACTTTACCACTCGGTAGCCATGAACCTTTACTCGGTAAACAACTCGGTGAATACTGTGTTCTGTGATTGCTTTCTTCAGTAATCGACTAGACTGTTCATACTGACTTCTCTGTGTGTATCGACTGCATGATTTGATAATACTAACCGGCTAGAATATAGTATGACTTTCGATATGAAACTAATGGCAATTTGATAAGTAGTAACAATCTCCCCTTTTGACATTAGTTGAGATGTTTGACAAAAACTACTTACAAAGTCATAACTCAAAAAAATATACTTGACAAAATGACTATACTTGACAATATGTACAATAGTCAATAGTATATGTAGATATACTCCCCTTATCATTATCCTATACATAACTTTGAATTTTGCATGTTCGGTTTGGTTCTGTACTGTACTTGTGTGCTCTGTATATTCTGTGTATTCTGCTCGGTAGACTCCCCTTGTATACAATACTCAAAATTGTGTTATCAAAACTGTACTATTCTCCAAGTGTAGAATTACTCCCCCTTTGATGGGCTTTCCTCCCCTGTGTAGTAACATAATATTACTCCCCCTTTTTGACAAACATTAAAAACTTAATTTGCATCTGGAGGTGGTAAATGATCAAAAATAGTCTTATACTTGGTCCGGGTGTTAGTGACGGCGACTGACAGTGAGTCCTTGAGACTTTCCATTAATGAGTTATGTGCTTGAATATCAGATAAGAGTGATATCAAGCCATCAAGAGTGCTTCCCTCTTGGGTAGTTGATAAGCATGTAGCTCGGTTAAGCTGCTCTTGGACTGATGAGAGATGAGGAAGGAATAATGTTTGAAGGGTCATTATATCCATCCTAATTTTATGCTCTTCATTCCTCAGTTCTAACTGTTGAGCCATGAGCTTTTGTAGCTTTTTATAAAAAGTCTGAACTGAATTAGGCTCAGTGGTCAACTTGGAGGAGAGATCGGTGATCTCTTTCTCAATTGCATCAGTTTTATTTTTCATGTCTTTAATAAATAAAGAAAATGTACACAATTTCTGGAATAAATAAAGAATGTGCTTGAGTTGAGGGGTCAACTCAGCAATGAATTTGACAAGTTTTACCTTGCCAACAGCAATTGATTTTTGGACTTCCTCTATCATTTTTGTTGTGAGCTCTTTATCCTTGAGCTTTCTTAGGTATTCGAATGCATCAACTCCAGATGTTTCAATCTGATTAAGGAGTTCATCCAACTGAATATGGATGGTTGCATCAGTTGACACTGTTGCTGATGGTAGCATTTATGTGAGCAGTGTCCTAACCTTTTGAAGTACCTTGTTCTTTTTCTGTATTGCCAGTTGTTTCTCCTATTCGGCCTTTTCTTTGCATAGTTCACCGAATTCAATGAGTGCTTGCCCTTTTAATTTGGAGATTTTGACATTGGGAAACACGATCGGTTTAGATAAGTCAAATTTAAAACCATGCTTTCTCACCTTTTTTTCTTTTCCTTTTGTCTGGGGCACTAAGACAAGTGCTTGTGAGGTGTGCTATCAGTCGGTAGGTTGCTCGATAGATGCAACACTTTGCACTGTTCCTATAGCAGTTGCAGTGTCTTTGGATGGCTCGGTGCTAGGCGTCTCTGCTGTAATATTTGTTGTGCTTGTCAGTCCCTAAGACAATTGATCTTTTGTTGTGTTTGTTGTAGCTTCAGATTTGTTACCTGCATCTTCTGCAGTTTCAGATTTGTTACCTTTGGTAGCTTGTTCGGTGTCCTTGGGGGCTTCGGTTGGTTCTGTTGGCTTCACCGGCGGATAAGGCTAAACTTGTTCTGAGACCGATTCACTAGACACAAGTTTTGCATAAGTGGTGCCTTCAATCATTTCTTGCTCCGGTGTGGCTTCATCCATTACATCTTCATCAATTTGTATTGTGTCAACCGAGTCTGGACCTTGCTCGGTGACATCAACAATTTCAATTTGAGATTGTTCACCGACATCCTTTTGTTTGAAGATCTCTTGCCACTTGGCCTTAGTCTCATTCTCCACGTCAATATATAGCCCATTCATCAATTTTAAGGCTCTCTGTTTCACAAGAAATTTTGAATTGTATGTGGACAAATGCTCCTTGATTTCAGCTATGGACATGTCAGGAAATAAGTGGACAAGACTTCTTTCTCTTATTTGTCTCTCTGAATCCATTGCATATTTTCATCTGTTATCAATATGTGAGTAGAGTTCACTTGGAAGTGACTTTGCTAGTTCCAATGGTGCTAACCGAAACTTCAGAAGTGTACATATGACAGCTTCTTCAATCTGTCATTTCTCATCATTGTTCCTAGACTCATACTTAACATATCTGAATCCTACAAACCCACTATATTCCTTAAGATTGGCACAAAAGTTTTCAACACTGTGAATGTTTGCCTTTTTGCTCTTCACAATCTAGAATTTGTTAGCATCATCAGACTTTGTATCACTCGACTCTTTTGCCAAAATGAGTCTCTAAGTAGATTTCTTGTAAGTCTTTGTTACCTTAGGAGCGACAACAATCTTTTGTTTCTTGCTCGGTGATGCAGATGATGCTCTGGTGTTGGGTCTCTTTGTTGGTGGAGTTGGTAGGGCTTTTGAAATGTCCTGTTTCTTTCTTTTTAGAACTTTTCCCTTTGGCAACTCTATGCTCAATGTTATTGCAACCTCCTGTGCTTTTGATTCTTCCTCGGTAATGGCATGATGGCCTTTGACAGGTGTAGATGAGGATTCTTCTCCAAATTTTTCAGGTAAAGCTTTTATCATCTTTGTTACTTTCCTTGTAGCCTTAAGAACTACAATGCTCATTTTTACTTTCTCCTTTACCTCTTCATAGGTTCCATACCTTAGTTCAGTTGCATGCCTTGGCAATGATAGGTAGGCATCAATTTGTTGTTGTGTGATGTCATGATCAATTTCATAACCCATTGGTTGCAATGACTAAATCCTCGGTTCAACAGCATTTACATAGCAGTAATCAGTGTCGACTTCAAAACAAATATAGTCCTTGTATTTTTCAACCAGCTGTGGTGGGATCCTGTACCTGTTGTGCATTTTCTCTTGGAATTTGCTAAAGTAATCATCCATGACATCATTAAAGTTATCGCCTAACTTCTTGATGTAATCATTGATCTGATGGGTGATAGGTTGGTGTAGCTCCCATACTACTTTACCGACTAAGGGAAAGAACTTTTCAAAATAGAAAAACATACAGACAAGTAGTGAACCGAACTTGAGTGTGTTTGCCGAGTTGTTCTTCTTTGGCTTCCTTATTGTGTTCAGGTTCTCAAATAAGTTCTTTAGTAGTACTTCATACAAGTCTACTTTCATTCCCTTCTTTACTATTTTGTAGGCCAGGTCCACTACAACACATGGTACACTGTTTTCCCTTGCAGATTGGAAGAAATAGTAACCATTGACTCTGATTGCAAATTTCAGTTCAGCATCAGTGACATTATTCAATTTCAGTCCTCGATAATCAGATTGTACTCCGGTTAGACTGATTAGCTCCTTTTGTGATATCATTTTCTGTGCACGAGCATGATCGTAGATGGGATATCCGGTGATCAGGTGAATGACTTCCTTCATGATCTTGAATAGTTTCTCTTGTAGCCACATGAAATCATCATGTACTCTACTCAATACAAACTTAACCCATTGGGGTTTGAACACATGAGGATAGACTAGGGCTTCAGTTAATCCCTTGATTCTAATATGTTCAAATTTACTATCCAGTTTGTCATTAGTGCACAGTTCATCATATGTGTCACTAATCTCTACATGATCGAGTTCCTCAACACGGCACATGGTAAAGAATCTGACATCTTCTACCAATAAGACTCGATCCGGGATGAGTGAAAATGCAGTTTTATCATCCAGTTCTGAGGCGACTTTAGGAGTTAGGGAATACTTCAGAGATGGCTTCTCCAAATTTTGGACAACTACAAGGTCTTGGATCTTGGGCGCCATGGTAGATCTCAAGTAAAAATTTGACAGGTTATCCTTAAGGTTTACAAGTAGCTTACTCTTTACACTCGGTAGATACTAGCAATTTGACTAGATAAGAAACCAGCTAAATAGTGTGAATAGATTGATGTAAATACCTTGAAAATTCACTCTGAATGAAATTTAGTCGCTTTGATTTGCTCTGCTCTGCTTCTTGAAAACTTGGGTGAATGAAAATGACCGCAAAAACACTTTTAAGTACTCAAAAATACCTTATCGGGCTCCGTGCAAGTTAGGTCATGGTATTAAATGCACTCGGTTCACCTTTTACCGCTTTACTTCATTTTCTATTTTCACCGAGTATTCAACTTTGCTTTGTTAACCGACTTGATAGGTTTCCTATATACACCGACTTGACAGGTTTCCTGTATAGTATGTAAACTGACTAATTGCATCTTAACTATGCAGATTTTGAATTTTGTTCATAATAAAATAGGAACTGTTATGATTTAACTTTTACAGAATGCAGTCCCTTCATACCTTTTCTTGACTAATTTGAAATAGGTGCACCTAACTCGGTAGGTAAGGTGCTTTCTTCATCAGACATAATTTCTTTCTTTTTCCAAATCATCTTGAATTTTTCTTTTATCTCCTTAGTGTCTCTTCTCGGTTGATCTCTGCAATCTCCAGCTAAATGTCCAGCTTTGTGACAATGAAAACATGCCATACCGAGATTTCTCCATGATCTCTGGTTGTTCATTCCAAACCTTATAAAACAGTTGGCACTTATATGTCCATATCTTCCATAACATTCGCACCATATCCTCATATTGTAATCCCATGGTACTACTGCATATTGTCGGTAAGAATCTATGTGAGTTCGGTAACCTCCAGTGTTTTCTTGGTGTGGATACTTCATGTAGTTCTTTTTCTTAAACCAGCATCTCTTAGTGCTATGTCAATATCTATTGCATTTTTTACAAAACCCTTTGAATTTTGCCTTCTGATGGTTGTTAATAGACTTTGTTCTACATTGTTTAGGTATGTGACCATATTTATTGCAATTATAACAATATCCATTGGACTTAGAGATATTTGATTGCTTACCTTTTCTAATCTAGCATATGTTGGCTGTATGACCTTGATTTCCACAGTAGTAGCAAATAGGCTTCTTCCTTTTGATGTTATTTCTTTTTTTTGCTTGTTTTGATGATTCTCCTTTCTCGCTAGTATTAATTCCTATGTAACTGAGTCCTCCATCTTTGTAGAGTCTTCTTGTATTCAGTTGCTCATCCAACATCTTTGATGCTTCATAACTTTTCTCCAATGATTCTTTGGATTTCTTTTCTGTTTCAAGTTCATTAGTCAACCTTGATACTTCAAGTTTCAATGATTGATTTTCATCATTCTTCAGAATTGCTTCATGATGAGCATAACCTAGTTGATCTGTCATATTTTGTTGAATACCAGTTAACCTCATGATTTCATCATCCTTATCAGATACTAGAGCTTCAAGTTGTTGTTTCTCTCTTTGTAGATCTCTTGCTTTATCCTTAGCTCTCCTTAATGCATCTAGATTTTCAGTCATTTGTGTACTAAAATGTTTGTGTTCTCATTTCATTGCTTTTAGTTGATCAGCCAATGCTTTGTTCTTTTCTTTCAACATTCCAATAATTTCTTCAGTTTCTTTAGATATACTGTTCTCAAATGATGTCTCGATTTGTTCCACTAGATCTTGAGAATCTTGTAAGTCATCAGATAATCTTCTCCTTACTTTCAGAGATTTTTGCATTTACCTCTGCATGTCTACAATCACTTGATTTGCATTATCCAGCTCTTCTTGAAGATGCACAATCCTTCGAGATTGTTTGTAGCCTTCCATTACTAAGATCTTTCTCTTCAGGTGGTTAAACCCTTTTCCAAGATTCAAGCTCTGATACCAATTGTTAGGCCCAATATAGAAAGCTAATGTACTGAGAGGGGAGGGGTGAATCAGTACTCCAAAACTTTTCCTTTGTAATAACCTTACTATTATGCATAAACAGAATAGTACAGTAACATAAAATAAAACTATAATCAACAGATAATAGTCATACATGATTCACTCCATAACACATATATTTTGGTCACGCAGAAACTCTTGGTTAGAGAGAAAAATTGCGGTGGGCATGGCACCCACAACTTCACTACTGCAATAATAAAGAATGCTCGGTTAGAGCTACATTTAGCTATTTCTGATAGCTTACCCTGTTAGGAGTATTAAGATCAGTTAGATCTACCTTACTAAAGGATTTGTACAACACTATATAAGTGTAGCACCTGGTTAAAGGATTTACAATTTATAGACTTGGTTAGAGTCTTTTACCCTATTAAAGGTTTCTCTTACAACTTCAAAATATTACAATATAATCATTATAAATATCTGCAACTTTACATCTGAAATGTTAAAGCAAATTCTATGTGCTCTGAATAAGATTACCTAGCTTGTAGCATACCTCGGTAACCCATAATGAAACTCAGTAAACCCTTATGTTTACTCTGTTCTTCGACTATTCACTGATAACCTTCTCGGTGACCTCTATGTGTCTCTGTAACAGTCTTCCTTCATGTATACACACTGCTATCTCATTGCATCTCTTATCACATCATATCATGTCTCATTTTTTTTAACCCTAGAATCATGTTGTATATATAGATCTCTTACAGCGGTGATCTAATTCATTGCTTCGATCTTACAAAAAGATTCTTCGATTAAACAAAATATCTCATAGGTTAGATTGATCTTGTAATCATGCACAATCTCCTAGTGCAATTTCCAATGCAAAAAAAAATGGTTAGATGTGCCTCGATCTTGTAACACATTTTCATGTGCATTTCCAGGTTCAATGTATCTAGTAAGACGTTTCACTCGGTGAGTTAACTTTACCACTCGGTAGCCATGAACCTTTACTCGGTAAACAGCTCGGTGAATACTATGTTCTGTGACTGCGTTCTTCAGTAACCGACTAGACTGTTCATACTGACTTCTCTGTGTGTATCGATTGCATGATTTGATAATACTAACCGACTAGAATATAGTATGACTTTGGATATGAAACTAATGGCAATTTGATAAGTAGTAACACAACCCATCTAATTAATTATTAAAATTATCACTTATTTAAAACAAGGAAAACTTTCAATGTGCCCTGGTGGTCTAGACTCAAAGTATCCTTACAAGGAACCTCTTAGCAACCTATCTCTCATGACCTCGATCATCACATGAAAGCCCACTCCCCCTAACCATGTTCCAAGACCTTAGGGGATCCACATTACAATAACACATAGAGGCTCAAACAAATATATTCTATAAGAAACATCCACATGCATGTAGATATGAAATCCAACAATAGATATATGTCATAGTGCCCATAACATGAAGTAACCAAGATCTTCAATAAATAATCACAAGAGCAAGCATAACTTCCCCCTTCTCGTCTATATGCAAATCCATCCTCTACAGTAAGGCACTACACAACTTATCAGAGCTAAGCATAACATATAACCAAATCTAAACAACATGCAATACTAGAAATCACAGGAGTATCATAAAAAGCCTCTGGTAAAAAACTAGACTTGGAAAAACATCACAAAAGGTCAAAATAATCAAAACACAGAAAACAAAGTAGTTTAGCACTTTTGTAAAACAGATTAGCACCTTAATTATACAGAACAATACCTTTACTCAACTAAACAATGCATACGAGGAATGTATTAGCGCATATAACAATTATATTAGTGCTTTTACAGCCCAAGTTAGTGCTTTTTCCAGCTCTGGCATTGCTTATACAAATCACAATAGTGCATTCATTTGAAACAGTAGTGCATATCAAAGAAACAATGGCGCATTCATTAAAACATCACTTTCACTCAGGGGTTTAGCGTATTTATTGTTAAGACTAAGGAAACAAAAAAAAAATAGAGAAATACGACAAGACTCAGAGAAATTGCCAAAGCTTGAATATTGCGCTAGAACTAGTCAATAGGGGCGTAATAGCATTATTAAACCAAGGAAACTTAACAAATATCAAGCAAAAATTTAAGACATAAAGATATGCTTTCTCAACACATAGATATGACTTTTCTCAACACATAGATATGGCTTTCGGCAATGCACGAAGAACCAATAGTCGATAGACAGGTAAGACACCATGGCTCACAAAATACCAAGCCTTCCAATTGGGTTAACAAACAACCAAGATACACAAAGATAGAATGACAATTCAATTCCAATATCTCCCAGACCCAAATCGTGTTCTCGGCAAGCTACAACAATCTCAGAAAAACCACGAGTCGTTCACAACAATATTCCAAACAATAAATAAAATATATATATGTACATTAACCCTCAACTTTATTATATAACTTTTATAAACATAATATTCACAATTATTTCCATCTTACACCCGCAAACAATCTTTCCAGAAGACACAGTGAAAACAATCTTTCCGGAAACCAAAATGCAACAGAGAAGAAAATCAACCAACCTAGAATATAGAAGTTATGGCAATGCAAATTCAAAGAAGAGTAAATCCAAATGTCCATCCAATCCAACCAAGCTCCGAGCAAGCAAACCAAAATCCTCAATATGCAAAAAATTGCTCTCAAAAGCCAACATGGGCAAAATATAAAAAATCTCAATAAATAAATTTTATTCAAAAACTATAGTCCAAGTCCGGCCAATCAAAATAATCTGAAATACAATATTTCATACCAACCCTCTCCCACATTTGAGGTAAGAAATATAAAATAATATTATTTACTTACCCAATTCTCACAGCCAATAGAATAATAGGCTAGGTAGAATATATAATATTTAATTAACCCAAATAGTAAAATAAGAAAAGATTAACAATATATATAACCAATAATTAAACAAGCCATGGCACGATAAAATATAAAAGCCCAGTAATAAAATAAACCAAGAGCAATATAAATAAATACCCCAAATTAAATATTAAAGCCACAAACTATATAAATGAATAATAAATCTAAAAGGCTCAAATAATAAATAATTAAACAATAAATAATAAATACTTTACAAACTAATTAATTATTAAATATCAAACTATACATTAAATTAATTTAAATATTAATGAATTATATTAATCAATTATTAATTAATTAATTAATCATAGCTCCACAAGGAAACTCGACATAGGGTCAAACATCTCATCACAAGATACTAACATGATGACTCACGACAAGACATAAACTGACAAGGATATCAACTTAAGCCTAGAGTGTATAGAGGGAACCCAAGCCACCTTCAATCAACTTGCCATTGGGATAAAGACATGCTCAGACCTGTGAGACCAGATGGAGTCGACGTCGAGTACCTGCAATCCTACAACCACCACAACCATGATACAACATATACAATAACATATATCATAAATGACCACGCAAGTAAGAGAGAATTGCAACATCATATCATGCTCGTAATGAGTGGTATGACATTGTCTCTATCACGAATACAGTAGTAAGACAGTCACATTCAACATAGCATCATCTCATCCAATATTTTAATGGAGTGGGGTTAACATAATCAAGATGTCATCATAACCTCATAAGCAATATAATCCATCCATAAACAATGAGTGCGTATCAATCATCAAATGTAAATCCATCCATCATAATAACCAAAGATGTATTATCATCCAATATAAATCACCATATATCAATGTCCATATGAAATGTCTAGCATCATCAATAAGCATCTGAGATATAGATAAAGTCTTAAATATCAACCACATCACATAAGAATCTAGATAATTCTATCAATGCATAAATCAAAAGATGAATTAGGGAGGGACACTACGAAATATCCACATCCAAGTACCATAGTCAAAGAACCAATTAAGCTTATAGGAGATAATGAAGAATCTCCTAACATAAAACCAAAACACCACCAAGTCACCACAAACATGATTAACTTTTTTTAAAGAAAAAAATCTACCTGCATAACCATGACACCATAATCATCACTAATGTTGTACCTGCATCCAAGTATCATCCATACAAGACTCCTAGTGTCAAACCATGTCCTCAAATCAAACACAACTTGTGTATAGCATCATCAAAGTCCAACTCTAACACATATAAACCTGTACCAAGGAGTACCAAATTTGATAATCAGCTATAGCAACATAAATATCTCATAAGTTCACATGTACTCCCTCAAGGTTTTGCCTCTTCACTCATTCGGATGCTCACACAATCACACCCTAAATCTCAGTACCTACAAGCAATCAACTAAGTACACAACTCTCCATACTCATCAAATTGATAAAATAACACCATCACTATCTAGTAGACTGAACACACTCTCCAACAACTATTGAAAATAAATAATCCAATTTCATATGAAAAAGATATGACCAAAACTATGTAATAGAGAATATCTGACTTCCAAGGCCCCCAAAAAAATGTCAAAATAGAAAAATCAAAGAACCAAACCTATACCACAATGTAGTGCTCAGAACCATCCTTCCAACGAGTATGAAAAGTTAAAAATCTGACATCTAAAATGAAAGTTATGCTCATTTAAATAAAACAACTAGTTTGCTTATATTTACAATCTCAACATGGACCCCACTCATAGATAAATTTTTAATTTTCAAAAAAATTCGAAATCTCTTAAGCTGCAATATATTTTCCTTTAATTTCATAGGTTGGGTGGTAGTTTTAAAGTTTTATTTTTAGTTAAAAGGATTTTCATGTGGGCTTACCTTTTAAAAGGACTTAACGTATAGTTTTTGCTTTTCTTTTATTTGAATACAAAAGGTAAGCCATATTGGATGGTAATTCAAGTTTATTAAAAAGTGATTCATCTTAATTGGAAGTTTGATGCAAATGGTGGATGGGGTAGGGTGAGTACACTATGGCAAGCAATAGATCTGCTACCATAACCTGTGGTACTACAATATCATAGAGGTATTAAAAAACCTCTTTTTTTTGTGTTTTCAAAAAACAATGAGCTTAATAATAATTTTAATTTTTTCTAGATAAATTATAACAAGATTTTATTTTTATTTTTTTTTTCCTTCTCTACAAACATCAAAGGTTGTACGATAGTACAACCTGGCTTGTGACTAAAAAAAAAGGATTTTTTTTAATGTTGGTCAAAAAGGGTCAAAGGTTATATCAAAATTCATCGCTCGACCCACCTAGATCTAATGGTGAGGCCCGGTTTTTCCTAAGATATCATTTCTGCAAACTTACCCGAAAAACCCTCATTTAAATGCATATCCAAAAAAACCTTTTTGACTTATTATTTTTCTAACCCCAAATCTACCAACAACCCATCACAATAGCAAATCCAAAACCCTTAGATCTGCAATCAACAACATGCAGAACCCTCATATTTTTCCATGTCTTTCATTCTTTCATGCATTCCATAGATTCAACTCCTAAGGGTTATAATACCACAACCATGGCTCTGATACCACTTGAAAGGAAACTTGCAGCTATACATATGACAGTTTCCACATAAGCCAATTGAGAAATTAATCAAATAAGCACTTAAAA
The DNA here is from genome assembly GCF_030272615.1 of Cryptomeria japonica. Classification (NCBI taxonomy): domain Eukaryota; kingdom Viridiplantae; phylum Streptophyta; class Pinopsida; order Cupressales; family Cupressaceae; genus Cryptomeria; species Cryptomeria japonica. The sequence goes on from NC_081408.1 coordinate 392,486,737, forward strand.
TCCATACTCAAATAATAGACAAGATACCCATCAAAGATGATGCAATCTATATACCCTAAGAAAACCCTTATGAGGGAAAACTTAGCATCCAAAAACATCTATCATCCATGTATTATTAGCATTGAAACATTACAAATACAACCATGAAAATTTTTGAAACCCTAGCCATTAACAAACACTCAATGTGGACAAGCATCTAACCACACATCCCATGCCATGCTTCCAACCTCCACAAATGCTAATCTATATTAACCAAGCAACTTCCCTTGTGGTTTCTTTATAGACACAAGCTCCCACAAAACTACCAACTAGTATTATATCAAAACAATGTGCTAATACCATGGGCTAATAGCCCATTGACCCCACATCTAATATTGGGTACTTTATTTTACTTTACTTAATATTAAATAATTACAATATAATAATCTCAATGTTACAATACAACTCATCAAGTGGCCTCAAGAATATTCCTAGAGAATCTCTAAATGTTACACATTCATGTGCAACATCACATAATAAACAAATATTACATTACTCGTCCATGTGCAACTCACATAATAAATAAAATATTACAATTATAAACATTATTATGCAAGATGTAAAACACTTATTTTCCCAAGATATTCCTTGAGAGTGGAGGGTGGATGGATTACAAACCACTTCGAAGCGTTCAATATGTTGGTGGCTCAATCGGTATCTATTGGTGTCAAGATGGGTGAAGAGGAGAAATGTCAAATTTGTCTTTGTTCATTTCCTAATTCATGAGATTCTCTTGTTATGATCATCGGGATAACTTGTATATTATTTTAAATTTTGAAGATATGGTGGGTTTCAAGCTTGGTGAAGAGATGCAAAGGAAGGTATCATTAGTTTGAAGGAAGCCTTAATTGTTCATGGAATATGTAAGGAAAAAGGCAAGAAGAAAGAGAAATGTGAAAATTCCAAGTCCAAAGGGAGATCCAAATCTCCTGGAAAGTCCAAAATCATTTGTTACAATTGTAGTAAACCATGACGCTTTCATAAGGATTGCAAAGAATAAAATAAGAAGAAAAAGAAGTTTGTTTCTGATTATGAGTCTGAGAAGGAAGATAGTGATGCATTCATTGTAGCGTTGGCCACCCATGTAGGTAATGATGGATGGTTAATTGACTCAGGTGCATATTATATTTTTATATGACTTCCAATAGAGATTGGTTTTCTGAATATGAACAATTTGATGGAGGTAAGGTGTACTTGGGTGATGATTCTCATTTAAATATTGTCGATTGTGCTAAAGTTAGAATTAGGTTTCCTAATGGTAGAGAAAAAAGGATTAGCATTGTGTTGCATATCCCTAGAATAAAACAAAATATGTTATTTATGACTAAACTAATAGATGTTGATGTGCAGGTAGTCTTTTCTAATGCAATATGTAAAATGGTTAAAGGTGTTATGGTGATTGCTAGAGGTGTCAAAACTAGCACATTGTATAAGTTATAAGCTTACATTGTTGAGTGTAATAGCACTTCTATGAAAAGAAAATATGTGGATACTTCATTAGATGATTTGCGAGTTTCACCTTTGGCAAATGGACATGGTTTTTGGGTACCTAAGGGTTCTCTTTCTTTTGAAGCAAATCTACCTTCAAAAAAGACTGTTATGGCACCAGAGGCTTGGCCACATTGGAGAAAAGGGTCCAAGGACCTTGAAAAATAAAAAACCTCATTGAAGGTTTGAATGATGATAATATTGACTTTCATTTATGTGAGTATTGCATTTATGGAAAACAAAATCATATTCAATTTTACTTGAGTTCTCATAAATCTTGTGATGTTTTGGATCTTATTTATCTGATGTGTTTGGTCTTGCGGATGTTCCTTTTACTAAAAAATTCACATATTATGTTTCATTTATTCATGATTTTAGTAGGACATGGGTATATTTTCTAAAGAGTAAATATGAACTTTTCGGTCAATTTAAATAATTTAAAGCAATGGTTGAGTTACAGAATAGAAAGAAAATAAAATATTTGAGTGATAATGGAAGTAATTTTTTCTCTAATGATTTTGATAGATTTTTTAAAGACTTTGGCATTAATAGACAAAATATAACTCCATAGTCTCCACAACATAATGGAGTTATAGAAAGAATCAATAGTGATTGGTCTCCACTATGTACATCTAAAGGTTGGTGTAGAGAACTCAATGCAATCAGCCCTATCGGAGAGTCCAACGAGGTAACCTAATGTCTTAAGTAAGGGATCATTTGATAATCAACCAAGGACGTGTCTTCTTTGATGATGTTGGTATTGTATGTGCACTAAAGAAGCCTTCTAAATTGTTCTATTAGTTGTGTATAGAAAATAAACTAAAATCAATAACTGAATTAAAAAGATAACATTGTTGGAAATAAATCTAATTTACACAGCAGTGGTTGTGGGTCGACTAGTTATTCGATAAAGAAGTGGTTGCAGGTTAACTATTCTAAAATAAATATAATTAAATATTATAGAAAAAAAACTATCTTAAATAACTCACTACTAATAGTAAAGTATAATGAATAACAATCTAAACTACTATGTTACTTATAGGGTCACAGTCTCTCAAGTGGCCCTTGCTTGAGTGGCTACAATCTTAGCTACTAGCATTCAATATTCATTATACAAGCTTAATTTTTTAAATCATCTTCTTACTACAAATCAGATATTATATGAACTAATATCATACTTGCTAATTGAGTAAAGAAACTACTAACAAGACTCAACAATAGCTAGATACTCATCTTTACAACTTAACAAGATCTCATATTTATACATGAGACTTGAGAGTTGGATTAATTATAGACCTAAAAAAAATTACACCACATGTTTATTCTCTCATGAAAATGAGGATATGACTTATTTCTTTCCCTAACTAATAATAAAGACCAAACCAAATGAGTTGAGAATGTTCTAATCCTCTTCAAACTCTTGCAACATCAAAATATGATAATGATTAAAAATGTGTACAAAATATATCATAATCATTTATGAATCATGATCAACTATTTCCACAAGTTTATATAATTTTCCTTGGCTTTAATACTCCAAATCTATGATATTGTATAGGGGTAAAAGAGTCCAAACTGAATTAGAACTCATTCCTTAATTGTTGCCTCTAAATCTGCCAATTTTGTCTCATTCAACTTCTAATGAAGGCTTCTCATTATCTATTGTGAATAAACTAAAATTATTTAATGGTTTGGTAGATCTCCTTTTAATATTTCCAAATCACTTTGAATATTTGTATTTGTTAAGAAACGAGAGAGATATATACCCATTTTAATGAAACTATTTTTTTTTTTACTTTTTTAGCATGTCAAGTCAACAGATACACAGTGACAACTATAAACTTATTTCCTCTTCTTTCTAGTTGCATGAACAAATAAAATCTCTCACAAATGACACGTTAATCCTTCTAGAAAACTTTAAATTTAATAATAACCATTTATCATAATATATTATAAAATTTAGCACTAACTAACTAGACATACAAATGCAAATCAATAATCATTAGTCATAGTTAATGCTTCATGAAATCAAGGTAATGTATAAAAATGTATTGGATTAACATTATAAACATGGATAAGATGTCCTAAAAAATGGAATAGTATGGACAATTTATAGGCTCATCAAATAGGACATTGATGGAGAAGGTGAGTATGTTGAGTGGTGTTGGTCTAGAAAATTAGTTTTGGGTTGAAGTTGTTTCCCCTTCTTATTACCTGATTAACAAGTCTCTAACCTCATCTCTTGTTGATAAAATGCCTGTGGAGGCATGATTAGGTCAAAATGCTTCATTAAGATATCTTAGATTTTTTGGTTGTGAGGTATATACACGTGTCAAAGGAAAAGTAAACAAAGTTGGAGAACAAGGTTGTGAAATGTATCTTAATCGGATATAGTTATTGTGTCAAATGATATAAGCTTTGGGACCCTGTTGCAAAAAATGTAATACATGGTAGAAGTGTTATTTTTATAAAAATTAAGTCTCCTTTTGTTATATTGCAGCCAGAACAGGCTACACAGGAATATGTGATTCAATTTCCTTCTACACCTAAAAGAGTTGAATCGAGACCCCCAGATATGCAAGAAGTTCAAGAGAGTTTATCTAGCTCTAAATATTTAGAAAAGGAGGAAGAACCTCCAACTCATCTTGTTTGAAGGTCTACAAGGAATTGTAGCATCATAAATTATCACTGAGCCAATTTACACCTCACTCCCACAACCAACAGGTTAAACCACACACACTAAGCAACATATTAAGCCTAGAGAATGTTAGTCAACTCTGAGTTTTTAACACTTTAAAGCCTAGAAGTGTAGTCTTAGTGACCAAACACCTTAAGAAACATATTAAGCCTAGAAAATGTCAGCCAACTCTGAGTGTTTAACACTTTTAAGCCTAGAAGTGTAAGCTTAGTGTGTGTGATTTAAGTTGTTTTGTCTCCCCCTCATCTCTTATCTAGGTCCATTCAATGTCTTAACTCCATATTTTATGCCATATGCACCTACCAAATTATTCTATGGAGGGATTTCCTCCTCTCTGGGCCTTGAATTTGGTCCCTGAATGAGGACCCTTGGTCATAGGACCAAAGCGCTCAGTCCCCTGGTCCCCCTCAATGGGGCCCAATTTTCAAGAGAGGGAAGAGACCTAGCTCTCCAATAGGAAATGAAATGGGTGCCTCTAGATGACCATTTGAGGTTAGCCTAATAGCTAAATTGACCTAGGCTCTCATATATAAAGACATTTGATCAATTCATTTCAAAAATAAGACTCCAAGCAATCAATCAAGCATTCAAGCATTGAAGAATTCATCATTAAGCAATTTCAGAGATCTTCAAGCCTGTATATTCTTCATTCAACGATTATGGAGCAAAATTATATCATTCATATGAAAGAATGCATGTGTGATTAGGGTTTTGTCATGTTCATGCCATTTCATAAAACATATGTGATTACATTCAAGAAGCAAAGCATCATTATCAGTCATTGTAAATCTGAGGTATATCTTTCTATTGTTTATTTCAATATTTACAATATTTCATTCAAGGTTAATTCCTAAACCAAGGTTTGACTTAGGCAAACCCCTATTCCCAAGCTATTTCCCCTTTTTTATGTGTGTAGGAAGAAGGTACGGAGTTGTGATCTTCAGGATCAACTTTATTTAAAGAGACGAACAAATTCCCCTTTGGACAACAAAAAGTGTGGAGGACCGGTGCGACGGGCATACTGGTTTTGACATTTTAGGACATCCTGCTAGGAAAAGGTCTGAATTCTCTTATATTCCTCAGATCCAATTTTTTGTTTCAATCTGACGACTGTAGCTCACTGTTCATGTGTTTTTACTTCAATTCCAGCACATTTACACTAATTTCAGCATTTTCACAATTCAACTTAAAAGAGGGTAATTAATTCAAATCCAATAGAATTATCAGCCCTATCCTTGTTGATTTGTGGCTAGATCTATTGGGTTTACCCCTCTTTTAATGTGATGGTCCCTATGTAAAAATTAGTGGTTTCCATATATCTAATTGTGAAAACCTTAATTTTCCACCATTACATTTTGGTGAACCCAACTCCTTACACTTTTATTTATAATTTATGTGCTCAAATCTAACTTTTTATGCAATTTAAAATTCAAATTTACATTTACAAGTTTAATTTTTCATTGAATTTCAAAAATTTAGAGGTCAAATAAACAAAAACCCTAATTTTTAATTATAAAATTAAGCTTGTGGGTTGTCTAATTTGGATTAATTGTTTCAAATCTGATTTGGAAACATTTTAAATTTCAAATTTACATTCATAGATCTTATTTTAATCAAATTATATAAATGTAGAGGTTTAATTCATAAAAACTATAATTTATTTTGGTTAATTGGATTTGCGGGTTATGAATTCATGACTTTGATTTTTAGAACCGATTTTAAATATTCATAATGGAACTTAATAAATATGATTTTTTTGCTATTTCACATATGATTACATTGATTTTTACTTACATCTATCACAATCATGTGTTGGATAATGGTTTCTTTCATTTTACATTGCTTCTTTTTATTCATAGCACTTTGGCATATTGCATTTTTAGAATTTCCATATTCCTTCCTTTCAATCAATTAGATCTCAAAATCTTTCATTTATAGTGGATGTTGTCTTATGATGATATTTTTAGGAAAATGCATTACATATATAGATCACATCAAAGCTTTGGTATATCTCAATCCTAGAGATGTTAATGGAAAACCTAATACTTGCACCTCTCCAAGGGTATCTTAATGTGAATTAAGAACAAGCTAATACTCCTATCAATGATCTCTCTAATGGAGAGAAAGCATTGAAGAGAAACATGGCCCCATATTCTTCTCATACACATACCCTAGTGCAAGGGGGGCAAGATCAAGATATTGGTGTTTCAATCTCTCTAGATCCCCCTCATTCTCCTAGAGCTTATCTTATTTATCAAAATATTTGTAGAGAAGATGATGTTATGCATTGTATTCATGACCTATCTCCCAACATAACATTAAGCAAAAATGAGGCCTTATATGATAATGATCTTCCTTCCCAATCTACCAAAGAGGATATGCATGGTGATAGAAAGGAAATTCCTCCTCCACAATATATTTCTTCCTTATATACTGGTCCCTTTGTTCCCTTTAAACACACATATACTACAAGTTTCAAATAAATTCATTATAATTTTCCTCGTCCTTTTCAATTTAGAAATTATCATAGGAGTGGCTATAACATCATATCGAAACAAGGTTTTAGAGGACAAGGACGCGGGAAATTTGAACAAGGAATTAGAGTCCCTATAAACCCTCCTACACAAATTAATACCGAAGGTCTAATAAATTATCATGAATCCCCTATGGATGATCTCTTTATAATTCAAGACTTTAAGTTTCATCTTGCAAGACAAAAGACTTATCATTCATCTAGGGGTGCTTCTTCTTCAAACATTCCTTTTTGTTCATATCATCAAACTAATGATCATACTACCAATGATTGCCTTGATTTTCAAAATGGACTGCAAGGACTCATTGATAGAGGCAAAGTCAAAATCATAAATGGTCATACTTCCTCTTCCAACCACCCTTATCCTACAACTCAAAAGAGTAAATCTACACCTATCGATGATCGAGAGAAATTAGCATCTGGAATGTTTTGGAGATTGAATTATGATAAGAATGTTGTTTTTCCTTTTGTAAAATTTAGTAATAAGGATAAAGAAGGTAGTTAACATTGCATTTTTCATCCTGGTGGTTCTCACTCTCTTGTAAATGTAAATCATTTAAATAATTTGTTCAAGAACAATATGATCTTTCTCACATACCTCATACAATTAATATTGCTCTATTTCTTGGTGAAAAAGTAGTGCCTTAGCACTCCATTCACCCTTCATGTTGATCCTCACCCTATGACACAAGTAGTTAACTTAATTGGGGGCTCTTTGGCATAATAGGTTATGCTTTTTCAATATCAAACATCTTGGGACACCAATGTGGTTCATTCTTGCCTTATCATTTTTCTCAAGTGTCACTATTCCCTTTAGGGGTTGCATTTTTCATGTTTTGATATCCTTTCCTCTGTAGAATGGTATGTCTCTTATGATAAATCTCTCCTTAGGGGACTTTGTGATGTTTTATTTCAATTATTTCTTCTTTCTTTCAAGATTACCTCTTCTTTAGAGTTTCATTTTGCATATCTTAATGTCTTTTCTTGCATGGAATATTCCTTCATGTGAGTATATTGTGCATTTGCTTATGTCTAATCTCTCCTTAGAGGTTGTGTAATTCTTCTCATTGTCCTTACACTTCGGGGGAAATGATATTTCTCTCTTATCCTTCCTAAGGACCCACTTTTCTTTTATTGAATGGTATTTGCTTATGATTTGATGTCATTCCTTGTGTGAAGTTTTTGTTTTCTCAAGGATTCTCTCTTATGCAAGAGGTGTATCTCCTTGGCTACAACCTTTTTGTCACTTGGAAATGTATATATATGTTGGCAATCGGCACACATTAGATTCATATGTTGTCATTGATGGCAACATGGCAACATGGTTACTTGGAAACAAGATTCATAAGGAAGCTTACACCGGCATGCACAACCACTAGGAGGCATTCATCAGTAGACACCGGCATCCAGCACTTCAGTGAAGCCTACATCAGGCTTGGACCCGAAGGAAGTTTTATTTGTAAAATCATCTTATTGTATAAAGCTGACATTGTATATCTTTTCTAATACATTGTAAGCCGACATAAGGCTTATTATTTGTAAGGGTATATAGGTCAGTTTGCTAGGTCATTTTGAAAATGGTGACATAGGAGAATATAGCAGAACTGTATAATGTAGAGTATGTGTATGTAGATCATTTGTATGTGAATATTATATCTTGCAATAATCTGTAGATAGTTTGGAAAGCATTCTTGGAGGAGAAGATACTGGTAGAAGTGTTCAGGGTTTATGAACCGGTACAGAGCAGAACTATAACTAGAACTCTTTTTGGCATAGCAGATGCATTTTGTGAGTTCATTATTACTATTTCATTTTAGCAGAAGCGTGTAGTCAGCGAGACTCTTTTTGTGGTGAGCAGTGTGCTCTAGGCATTGTGCCTTCCTACATGTGCAGACCCCCATTTTATGTAATATCCTTTCATATGGCCAGTGAACTGATATTGTGGGTCACAAATCCCACCGTGGTTTTTCCTCTTTGAGGTTTTCCACATATAAATTTTATGTTATGGTGTTCATTTATGTGGATGGTTTATTTGCTTCAAGTTATATGTATCTTCATTTACCGGTTTATATGTGTATGTTATAAAAGGGTAAATTCATATCTTACCAGAAGAACACTGATTCACCCCCCCCTCTCAGTGTTCTTGGATCTCAACAATTGGTATCAGAGCCTAGTTCCTTGGAAGAAGTTTAACAGCTTGAGGAAGATCCTGAAACCGGAATCATTGAACATGGCTATGGAGAAACAACTTGAGATGGCTCTTGAGGATTATGATGTTGAAAGGATGAAGAATTTAAAATTGCAAGATGAATTGAATTCTGCTAATGAATTTATCCTTGTCTTGCAAGAAAGGTTATCATCAGCTCAATCCAAGAGAAAGGAACTTTTACAAAACCCGGATGATGAGGAGAAAAATGCACTTAAGGAACAATGTCAGAAATTAAGTCAAGCAAACATGCTCATGAAGAATGAAATGCAAGACCTGACTATGAGGTTATCAAAAGATATTGAGGACATAAAGAAGAAGGAAGATAATCTTGTTATATCTTTGAAGAACAAATTTGATGAATGTGGTAGATTGACTCATGAGAATAATCTGTTAAGAACTGATTTGGCACACTCTTAGAACAATGAACAAGAGCTTGAAAGACAAATAACAACTCTAAGAGATGATCTGACTACTACAAGTGAGTATAAAGAAAAATTTGGGATAAGTGTTGCACAATTGGATGACTTATTGAAAAGACAAAGGCAGAATGATGATTCTAGAGGACTTGGATTTGTACAAGGTGAAAGCTCCGGTACTGCAAATGAAGATCAGACAACAAGTATACAGAACTCATTAGACCAGAGGAAACCGGTAAGGCAATCTAATGCTTATAAATTTGATGGTAGATGCTTTGTTTGTAATAAATTTGGGCATATGGATAAATAATGTAGAAATAGAGCAAATCAAAGCTACAATTTTGTTCCCGGTCAATGCACAGATTGCAAGAAATATGGTCATAGATCAAAAGATTATAGAATGAATGTTAAATGTCATAATTTTGGAAAGTTTGGTCATTTGGGTAATCAATGTAGGTCAAGGAATGACACTGGATATGTTAAATCAATTCAAAAGAACAATGTTACATGTTATGCATGCAACAAAATAGGTCATGGTTCTAAGTACTGCAGAAACAAGACTCAAATAGTTAGCAATGATAAAGCAAATGAGAAAGGAAAGTAGAAGGTAGATGAAATTCAACAAGATCACACCAAGAGATGGGTTAGAAAGTCTGAAGAACCAAGTGGAGATGGATCTACACTGGTAACTCCACCAGTAGAACAGAGCATTCCTGCACCGGCAGGAAATTCCACTGGTAACTAAGGCATGCACCTTAGGGGTTGGAAAATCTATTTTAGAACTTTCATATTCCCCGAAGGAGATCTGAAAGAGATCTGGAAGAGATCTAGAGAGTTTTCTTAATCATTGATGAAGGTTTACCTGGCATAAGACTGTGAAACCGACATGCGGTAGGGTACACCACGAAGCATTTATGATAGTGAAGGATTAGGGTTTACTTGCTGATAAAAGGAGAAAGTGAATTCATTTTCACTCACCCAACATTCAAGCAATCCAAAGTGAAGCAAAGGCAAATTTCAGGCGATTAAGAACGAGCAAAGGCATTCTGAAAGGATTTCCAGCAATCATCAGAGAAGCAATCAAATCTTCACATCAGTGATCATTTTTCAAGTATTTTTTCAAAATGGCATCCAGATCATCTGCTCCTACTTTCATTGCAAATCCCACCATTGTTGAAGTTAAGGATAGGCTGAGACCTATTTTCAAGGAAGTTCCCCAAATAGCTAAGAAAGAAGACTATGTGGGTGCATTCTCTAGGGTTCCCGATGGCGTGATGTATTTTGAAGATGTAAGGGCATATATTTACTACACCTTAGAGGATCTAGGTAAATAATATATTAAGGGCATGTATCAATCTATGATACTAGGAAACTCCGGAACAATCAAACTGGAATATAAGATCATCGAGGGTCTACGGTTAACCGGTATTTTGTATATACCAGAATTCAAAGATGAGGTGATCAGATATGATCTGAGAAGGGTTCAAAATGAGTTCATCTAGATGGATAGGCCCCACATGATCACAAAGGAAGCAATTCAAGTAGTCATCAAATTACCAAAAGTCTGACAAGAACCTGGCAAAAATATTTCCACCACTGCGGTTGAAAAGCTCACCGATGCAACCCATGATGGAAGATCTATGAGGGTCAGCACTATCAAGGACTTAGATGTGAAATTTGTCAACATGATAATCAGCTATAAGGTAACTCAATCTAGTTGATTGAACTTTGTTGGTAGTTATGTCATCCATGTTACTTACCAAATATTAAAGAATAATGAGAAGTATGATTTATGTGAATGGCTGAGAAGTGAGTTAATGATAAATCTTGGAAAGATTAAGAGTGTTAAGAACAGGAACTTTTAGGTTCAAAAATCTCATTTTTGTTTAATGCTTTACTTCATGAATGAGCTACCCGGTCTAGGGAAGAAGCATTGGGCTCATGAAATACCGATAGGTATGCAAATCAAGGAAGCAATCACCGGTCTTCGTACCAGCAGGGATGAAAAGCTTTGGGGCTATTTCAAAACATTTCAGGAAAACATGAGACGGAGGGAAATAAGTTAGGTACCGGAGCCAACTGAGAGGGGGGAGTGAATCAGTTGTTAAATAAATTCAAACCAAAGGCACTTTAACCAATATACTGCTTAATACCAGTAAACTAGTCTTATATGTCGGTAGATAGTTTTAACAGTTAATTGCAATACCAGTAAGGATTAATGCATGAAACAAAAAGATAAAGTCATCCACAACACATAACACCAATATTCGTACGTGGAAACCCTATAACGGGAAAAACCACGGTGGGAAACCTTACCCACAATCAAATGATACTACTGTAGATAGTAAGTGTACATAAATGGGGTTTGCCCATGCAGAAAGTCCAAGCGCCTAGAGCTCACTGCTCAAACACAAATGGGAGTCACACTAACTACAATTGGATGGTTAAATCCAATAAGAATGTACTGCTCAAAATAGCATCCTCATATGTTGGATTTAGTACCGGTGTAGTTTTGATTGTCTTTACAAAAACCCTCCTTCAATCTTCAAATGATGTCTGCATGTATAGCTCTACTTATTCTCGCATATACCTTCTTACAATTCCTTTTTCACATTCCACACTCGATCTTACAAATAAGATCTTACATTTATACCATACACTAAGACCAATTTTAGTAGGTCGACTCTATAAGATATTACAATAAAATTAATTTACATATCAATTAATACCCGATGCAATAACCAATTCAATATGTCGGCTTAATGCATTTACAACAATAATAAGTCATCTCCATAGTGTGCCATGCTGATCTGGAAAAGATAAACCTACCAGTGTAACCTGGACCTATTTGTTGGTAACAGCAAATATGCAAATGCTAATATACCAATAAACAAAACTCCAAGACAAAGTGTCCACATGATGTTTTCGACATAACCAAGTATTTTCCATATCATTCCAAGTGTCGATGATCATTATATCTTGTCGGTGTTCCAGATACCGGTGACTCTGCATGAGTCATTTGCTTGCCGGTGAATGTTGTTGATTCTCCAAAGTGCCAGAGTTGATAAGTGTTTAGTAGGTGTTGACATCAATGACAAAACCATACCAAAATACCAACAATCTCCCCCTTTGGCATTGATGGCAACACAAGATGGAAAAACCATCAAAGTGCCAAAACAGAAATGCAAAATACCAAAAACCAACAATCTCCAAAAAGAGATCATAACCAGAAATCAAAATTCAGATACAGAGAGTAATAATCTCTCCCAAACAAAAATCTCTCCCCTTGGGAGAAACATGTGTTTTCCTTGTGTTTTTCCATACCAATCTCTCCCCCTTTGACATCAAATGCCAAAGTTAGTACAAAACCAAGTTCATATACAAAATACCAATCAATTTAGTATACCAACTACTCTCCCTGAGAAGTAGCTTCCCATCAAAGTCGGAGTAAAAGATTTATCTGTTAATTCTATCGGTTGATGACAATCATCAACTTCCTAAGTCTCTACCAGTGGGGGTATGACCCCAAGCTGGTCTCTGAGATATTCAAAAGTTTCCTTAGGTAGAGGTTTAGTAAAGATATCTGTAATCTGCTCTTTAGTATTCACATAAACTAATTTTATTTCCTTTGCCTCAACATTTTCCCTTAAAAAATTCAGTTTGATAGAAACATGTTTGGTTTTAGAATGTAATACCGGATTCTTAGATATATCAATTGTTGCAGTGTTATCACAATAGATAGTAATAGGTTCCTTGCATTTTACCTTTATGTCTTTCAACATTTGCTTAAGCCATAGTACCTGTGTACAGTTAGTTGTTGCTGCAACATATTCTGATTCTGGTGTTGATAAAGATGTACAACTTTAATTCTTACTCAACCAAGAAACTAGTCTGTTTCTAAGAAAGAATGCTCCGCCGGTGGTGCTTTTTCTATCATCCATATCTCCTACCCAATTTGCATCTGTGTATGCACATAATTCAAAGTTTTCATCTCTAGGATACCATAATCCAAGATTTATAGTGCCTTGTAAGTACCGAAAAATCCTTTTTACTGCTGATTCATGATTTTCTCTAGGATTACTCTGAAATCTTGAAACAATACATACTGCATTCATAATATTAGGTCTGGTTTGTGTCACATACAGTAAACCTCCTATCATAGATTTGTATCTAGTCGGATTAACAGGTGTAGATTCATCCCTTAGTGATAATTTGTCATTTGTAGTAATAGGTGTGCTTACCGGTTTAGAGTTCTCCATCCCAAATTTCTTTAGTAACTCTTTTAAGTACTTGGACTGACTCAAGAATATACCTTTATCAGTCTGTGAAATCTGCAATCCTAAAAAGAATTTTATTTCTCCAATCATAGACATTTCAAATTTGTGTTGCATCTCATTAGAAAAGTATTTACATAATCCATCTTTTCCTCCAAAGATTATATCATCAACAAATACTTCTATAACCAAGATATCATCATTAGTCACTTTATAATATAAATTGTTGTCTGCATTACCTTTAGAGAAACCAATCTTCAAAAGATACTTATCCAATCTTGCATACCAAGCTCTTGGAGCTTGCTTCAATCCATACAAAGCTTTTCTTAACCTGCAGACCATATCTTTGTTATCTTTCAAAGAAAATCCATCAGGTTGTTCAATGTAAACTTCTTCTTCAATATCTCCATTCAAAAATGCACATTTAATATCCATTTGATATACTTTGTAGTTCTTATGTGCTGCAAAAGCCAAAAATAATCTGACTGCCTCAATTCTAGCTACCGGTGCAAAGGTTTCATTATAATCAATTCCTTCTTTCTGAGAATATCCCTTACACACTAGTCTTGCTTTATTTCTGATAACCTTACCATCTTCATTAAGTTTGTTTCTAAATACCTATTTGGTTCCGATTATATTTTTATCTTTAGGCTGGGGAACTAATGTCCAAGTGTTATTCTTCTCAATTTGTTCTAATTCTTCTTCCATAGCTTTAATCCAGAATTTATCTTCACATGCCTCATTAACAGATGATGGTTCAATTTGAGAAATAAGACATACCTCTTCATTTTCCAATCTTCCTCTTGTCATAACTCCTTTGTACTTGTTTCCAATTATCTGATCTTCAGAGTGATTCAGTCTTACATACTGGGGTGTCTTTGTTTGTTGTTGTTCTTCAGTTAGTGTGGAATTTTCAGATGATACCGGTATAACTGGATCTTCATTTTGTACCAATTGATTTAGTGTAGGTTCATTTGTCAAAATTTTTGTTGCCAGTTCAGAGTCTATATACCTTGAAGTTCCTTTGAATTGTTCATCAATTTTTACATTTGTACTTTCAACAATTTTCTGCAATCTTTTGTTAAAACATCTATATGCCTTGCTCTTAGATGAATAACCAAGAAATATTCCTTCATCACTTCTAGGATCAAATTTGCCAATATACTCATCACTTCTAATATAACATTTACTTCCAAAAATTCTGAAATATTTAAGAGTAGGAGTAATACCAAACCATAGTTCATAAGGGGCCTTACCGATTTCACCTTTCATGTGAACTTTGTTGAATGTAGACCATTGTACTAACTGCCTCTCTCCAATATACATGTGGTAGGTTTTCTTTTGATAACATACTTCTTGCTGCATCCAAGATAGTTCTATTTTTCCTTTCAACAACTCCATTCTGCTGTGGTGTCCGAGGTGCTGATAGCTGTCTTTTTATTCCATTTACTTCACAGAATGTATTAAATTCCTTAGATGTAAATTCTCCTCCTTGATCTGATCTTAGACATTTGATTTTATTACTGGTTTCATTTTCTACCATTGCTTTGAACAATTTGAACTTTCCAAGTGCTTCTGATTTTTCTCTAAGAAAAGTAACCCAACACATTCTAGAATAGTCATCAATGATTAGCATGAAATATCTATCACCTTGTAAGCTTTTAGTTCTAGCTAGACCACATAAATCAGTATGAATTAAATCAAGAGCATTATTGGATTTTTCTGGAATACTTTTGAAACTACCTCTAACTTGTTTTCCAAATTGACATTCCTTACATACTGTATTGTGAGGTTTGACAATTTTAGGTAAATCTCTAACTGCCTTAATAGTACTAATTTTCACCATGCAATCAAAGTTTACATGATAGAGTCTCTTATGCCATAGCCAACTTTCATCAATATGTGCAATTAAGCATGTCTTTTCACTGTTATTCAAATGAAAGATATTACCTCTAGTCTGATTACCGGTTGCAATTTCTAAACCAGTTCTATTCATGATTTTGCATTTTCCATTTTTGAATTGTAACTGAAATCCTTTCTCAACTAATTGACCAACACTCAAAAGATTATGCTTTAATCCTTCAACATAGTAAACATTGTCAGTGTTATGCTTACCATCAAGAGATATTGTACCTTTACCTTTGATCAAACAAGCTTTGTCATCTCCAAATCTCACTAAGCCTCCATTGTATTCTTTAAAGTTCAAGAATTTACATTTTTCTCCTGTCATATGATGTGAGCATCCTGAATCAATGATCCATTCATCCTTTACTTCAACTTTAGCTGCCAAGGCATGTTCTACCGGTTGAGAAGTAGGTGTCGGTTGATCTTCTGTTATAGCAACAAAAACCCATCCATTTTCTGTCGGATCCTCATCAGAATCATCAATCACTCCTTCATCAGCAATGTAACAAGATTTGTCTTTGTTCTTCTTAAATCTATATCTTTGATATTCAGGGTTAGGCTTGTATGTTCTTCTAGCTTCTTCTCTTAGTCTAGTATGTCTATCAAGGCATCTTGAAGCCATATGACCAATCTTATTGTAGTTAAAACATTTAAAGGGTGCTTTACCTTCATACTTACTTCCAACTGGACCTTTAGGCATTTTCCTTGCAAATAGTGCTTCAAGTTCTTCAAGTTCTTCATTTTCTTTCCTGCTTTCTTCAAGTTCTCTTGCATAAAAGGCTTTCCAATCAGATTTTTCAAATGATGATGTAGATGATGTTGTTGCTTTAAAAGCTAAATCTATCTTTATAGTAGCAACATGACCAAATTCTTCAATTTCAAAAGCTGAAAGTTTTCCAATCAGTGTATCCCTAGTTACTGATGTATTAGGCATTGTTCTTAACTCATTTATAGCAGTGACTTTCATTTTATATGCCGGTGGCAATCCTCTTAAAACTTTTGAAACAATTTCATCCTCACTTAAGGTTCCTCCACAACATTTAATACCCAAAACAATCTCATTTACTCTTTCCATAAAAGCAGAAATCCTTTCATCTTCTTCCATTTTCAGATATTCATACCTGACCCGGAAGCTTTCAAGTTTTGCAATTTTGACTATGGAATCTCCTTCATTCAGTGTTTCCAAATGATCCCAAATAGCTTTAGCAGTAGACCTATCTAATAGTCCCATGATTTGTTGATTGGATAATGTGCTCAAAAGTGCTTCTCTTGCTTTGCAATCATTTTCTTCATCTTTAGTCAAATTGGGTGGATTGGGCTGACTCTGAGTAGGAGCAATATAGCCATTCTTTGTAACATCCCAGATGTCCTTTCCAATGCAATTTAGATGTGTCTCCATTCTGATCTTCCATATGCAATAGTTGGTTCCATCAAGTTTAGGACTATCCTTCCTAAAATAGTTAGTAGACATTGGATCTCCTCAAGCTGTTAAACTTCTACAAAAGAGGACTAAGCTCTGATACCAATTGTTAGGTCTCGGAAACAACTAAGAGGGGGGGGTGAATGAGTTGTGAAATAAATTCAAACCAAAAGCACTTTAACCAATATACTGCTTAATACCGGTAAACTAGTCTTATATGTCGGTAGACAGTTTTAACAATTAATTGCAATACCGGTAAGGATTGATGCATGAAACAAAAAGATAAAGTCATCCACAACACATAACACCAATATTTGTACGTGGAAACCCTGTAAAGGGAAAAACCACGGTGGGAAACCTTACCCGCAATCAAATGATACTACTGCAGATAGTAAGTGTACATAAATGGGGTTTGCACATGCAGAAAGGCCAAGCGCCTAGAGCTCACTTCTCAAACACAAATGGGAGTCACATTGACTACAATTGGATGGTTAAATCCAATAAGAATGTACTACTCAAAATAGCATCTTCATATGCTGGATTCAGTACTGGTATAGTTTTGATTGTCTTTACAAAAACCCTCCTTCAATCTTCGAATGATGTCTGCGTGTATAGCTCTTCTTATTCTCGCATATACCTTTTTACAATTCCTTTTTCACATTCCACACTCGATCTTACAAATAAGATCTTACATTTATACCATACACTAAGACCAATTTTAGTAGGTCGGCTCTACAAGATATTACAATAAAATTAATTTGCATGTCAATGAATAACCGATGCAATAACTGATTCAATATGTTGGCTTAATGCATTTACAACAATAATAATTCATCTCCATAGCGTGCCATGCTAATCTGGAAAAGATAAACCTGTCGGTGTAACCTGACCTATTTGTCGGTAACAGCAAATATGCAAATGCTAATATACCAATAAACAAAACCCCAAGACAAAGTGTCCACACGATGTTTTCGACATAACCAAGTGTTTTCCATATCATTCCAAGTGTTGGTGATCATTATATCTTGCCGGTGTACCAGATACTGGTGACTGTGCATGAGTCATTTGCTTGCCAGTGAATGTTGTTGATTCTCCAAAGTGTCAGAGTTGATAAGTGTTTCAATGACAAAACCATACTAAAATACCAACAAAATAATATCAAAGCACATTGTGGATAAGTACTCTACCGATATCTATTTTACAATGAAAACCGATGAAACTCTTATGGAGGCAGTAGAACCTAGGATCATATGGATCACTAAGCTTGGATATGAAGTGGATGATAGCATTTTTGAACTCTATGCAAAAATGCTTCTTGAAGCTCCATTGGATGATAAAACACAACACTTTGGTACTACTGAAGAAAAGGCTCTTGAAGTCAAAATTGGCATTGACAAAAAAAGAAGAGAGAAGAAAATACAAGATGTCTGCATATGTACAGGATGTAATTCATAAGATAGACAATCAACTGGGTTCCGGATCCAAACCGGCAATGGTTAGGCTCCTGAGACAAAGAGGCCTGAAACTTTCATTTCTTTTGTCACTTCTGACTCTGATCTAGAGGATAATGAACCTCTAGCATTCAGAAGGGTACAAAGAAATAAAGTTGACCAACCTCTGGTAGAGGAGAAGAAGGTGGAGCCAAGGAGGAATCTTTTGATAAAAGTAACAAAACCTACTACAACCCAACTCCGGAAAGGAAACCTATTCATAAGAGGAAACCAGTCACATCCACTCCAGTAAACCACAGCAAGAAGAAGAAGAAGAAGAATGATGATGATACTAAATCTGGTAAGTCTACAATGACCTATGCTGAATTGATTGATGAAATAACCAAGGATGGAATTTTGAAAAATGTATCCATTTATTATGAATATTTAGAGGATAATGAGTAGAATGAGATTAAAGAGGCAATTTTGTTACATATAGATATATATATAAGAAAGCCTTAGCAGAAATTTTGAGGGAAATTCCTCTATCACTGTACAATAAATTAGATGCTAGAAGACTTGATGTAGTCAAGAGTGATAGAGAAATTAAGGAAGTAGAACTTTTGGGTATGTGTGGATCAATAAATAATGAGGAAATGAAAAGATGCATAGATGTTGCTAACAGAACGGTTTTTAGTAGCAAACCCCGACAAATAAGCCTAATGATGGGCAGGGTAAATGAGGTAGTAAATGAGAACAAAGATGGTTGGACCAAATTCTTCCAAAAGAATCCTGATTTTCTCACCTCTCAAAAAGAATTTGTAAAAGCAACAACTTCCACCATCCTGGACATATCTAAAGGGAAAGGTATTTTGGATAGTTCAACTCCAATTTTGAATAAACCAGAAGTAACTATAAGTATACAAACACCATCGACAGTAAAGGAGAGTGTACAGTCAATACTGGCAGAAACAACCTTTGAACAAGGCAATATATAGGGTACTAACAATATTATGGTAATACTCCACTGGTAGAAATAGATACTGCACAAAGAGGCGAAGCCACCAGTGCTAAGGAGGATAAGGCAAAGAGAACTGAGACTATACTGATAGTTAATATTGATTCCCCGGCAAAGGTTTTGGAAATTGACACTTCTCAAGTTGAGAAGAAATCAATCACTAAGATGAGTCCCACTGAGTTAATGATGATGGCTACTCAGAAACTAATAAAGGAGGGATCGGTAGATAAAGGAATAATAGATCACTCAATCACAGTTTTGCACAGACTAATTCTTGATTGTAAGATTGAAAATGAAGCAATCCCTTCTGGCAAGCTTAAGGCATTAACTGAGCATATATCTAACAACTTTCAATCTTTGCAGCAAATTTCAAACCGGCAAGCACTTGAGAGATTTATTGTGGCTAAGAGAGCCGCTTTTGATCAAATTATTGAAACAGAGAAGAAGAAAATTGAAGGAAAATTGATTCTTATTGAGAATTGTTTAAAACAGTGTACAAATATCTATAGGGTCTATTGTAACATAGAAACTCTTACAGCAAATGTAGATAGCAGATTAAAGGAGTTACATGGTAAGGTTGCCAATATTGTAAATTCTTTTGATGGATTCACCTCAGTAACAACATCTGTTGATGGAAAAATTTTGTCCTTGGAGAACCAATTTTTTTCTTTTGAAAAGGAAAGAGACAAGATCATTTGAAGAGAAAGAAGTCTTAGAGGATTAGTGAGTCCAAGATTGGATTCACTTGGTGTACATAAGATGGAATGTGTGGATATGATTGCTAAGCCTACACCGGTAGAAGTCAAGGAGAAGGAAACTTTTGCACACTTACTAAGTGGACTTGTATCCATATTTGAAACCTTTACAACCAATTGGGATACATGTTTACAATTCCTAGACAAGGCTTGCCCCGAAATTTTGAAATTGGTCAAGCTCCAGTAAAGTAATCTGTATTTATTAATTCTTTCAATTCTTTCATTGGTCTTTAGCATTGATGCCAAAGGGGGAGTGTATATAATGTGAAAAGTATCAAACAAAAATATGGGAAGGATATCAGGAAGGAGTGTATTGCTCAGGGGGAGCATACTTCAGGTTGAACTGGTGGGGAATCAATTTTTCACATGAGTGTTGCCATCAATGTCAAAGGGGGAGATTGTTGGCAATTGACACTCATTGGATTCACATGTTGTCATTGATGGCAACATGGTTACTTGGCAACAATATTCATAAGGAAGCTTACACCGGCACTAGGATGCATTCACCGGTAGGCACCGGCATTGCAGAATCCAGGGTTACACCGACACCGGCATCTAGCACTTCAATGAAGCCAACATTAGGCTTGGACCTGAAGGAAGTTTTATTTATAAAATCATCTTATTGTATAAAGCCGACATTGTATATCTTTTGTAATACATTGTAAGTTGATAAGGCTTATTGTTTGTAAGGGTATATAGGTCAGTCTACTAGGTTATTTTGAAAATGGTGATATAGGACAATATAGCAAAACTGTATAATGTAAAGTATATATATGTAGATCATTTGTATGTGAATGTTATATCTTGCAATGATCTGTAGATAGTTTGGAAAGCATTCTTGGAGGAGAAGAGATACTAGTAAAATTGTTCAGGGTTTATGAACCGATACAGAGCATAACTATAACTGGAACTCTTTTTGGCATAGTAGATGCATTTTGTGAGTTCATTATTATTGTTTCATTTCAGTAGAAGCTTGTAGTCAGTGAGACTCTTTTTGTGGTGAGCAGTGTGCTCTACGCAGTGTGCCTTCCTACATGTGCAAGGCCCTATTTTATGTAATATCCTTTCATATGGCCAGTGAACTGATATTGTGGGTCACAAATCCCACCGTGGTTTTTCCTCTTTGAGGTTTTCCACGTATAAATTTTGTGTGTTATGGAGTTCATTTATGTGGATGGTTTATTTGCTTCAAGTTATATGTTTCTTCATTTACCAGTTTATATGTGTATGTTATAAAAGGGTAAAATCATATCTTACCGGTAGAACACTGATTCAACCCCCCTCTCAGTGTTCTTGGATCCCAACAATATATTGTAAACTTACCCCTCACATTGGGTCAAAAGTGTGTCATCCTTTATCAAGAATCTTTTTCACCTAGCAATAGGGGGAAGGTATGCATTCTTCTTCTCCTTCCCTTCTTTTGGTAGAAGATGATATGTTTGTTAAAGAACTCATCTTGGAGGTATACGTCTTTTGAGAAAAGATCTCTTCTCCTTGAAGGATCCTCTTTACACTTGTTTGAAGATATCTCTTTTTCAACTATCTTATCCTTTCTTGTAAGGGTATTTCCTCTTTATCTTGGATTTATGACATTGTTGCCTAAAGGATATCTCTTTGGTGTTGAAGGTGAGTATCCTTGTTCTTAGCTTCCTTAAGAAATCAACATAGGGATATGTTGATATCTTAAGGGGGGCATACATATCGCCCTCTTTGTACCATATATTTGCATGTCTTAAACTGGGTGTTCAAACTCATAACCAAATAAAACAAACTCTTATACAAGATGATTCATGCCCAAAACTAGATGTGGCATTTGATATATGTTATAGATGGGGTGCACATTCCCAAAATTATAGAAAACAAACTCTTACATGGTATTTCCTTGAAACTAGGCATGTATTTATCTTAAATGAAGTTACATATTCTTGAAACCAAAGAAAACAAACTCTTATACAAGATGTTCTCAAAACCAGACATTCATCCCTTGGCGTTTGCATTTACATTATATGTCTTAAACAAGTTGAAGCATACTCGAAACCATAGAAAATAAACTCTTATACGGGGTGCTATACACTTGAAACCAGACATCACTTGCACACACGCTCGAAGATGAGTGGAACTAGAAAAACACGTCTAGATTATTCCTAATCTACTCCCCAACATGGATCACCTAGAAAAACACATTTAAAATGTATATCCATGTCCTCTTTCATTCTTCTCATGGAACCCTGAAAAACACATCTAGAATATATATCCATGCTTCTCCTCTTTCTTCTAATGAGCTCATAGATTTTTTATTCGTAGTTCACAGATGATACATGATCTTTCTCTTTTATGTAATCACTTGTGTTCTTGAGATGGCATTTTTTAAGAATGATATTAGTGGTTTAGATATTTTGATATCGAGGTCTCTTCAACTAGTTGACTTTAGGTCTTGTTTTTGTTCTTAGTCTTTGTGTGTGTCTTTTGCCTTTTGTCTTTGTTTTTCTTTGTTTGCCTTTTGTTTGTCTTTTGTTGCCTTTTTGTCTTCTTTTGAGTGTCATTGCATGCATTTGAGTTAAGATCCTTAAATTGGGGGTTTTTCTCCTCAAAATTACTGATGTCTTATACTTCGTGATTATTCTCGTTGTTGCTCCTTTCTTCTATCTCAAGTTCATCTCTCAATCTATTTTACTGTAAGTCTTTTCATAGGCTCATATTCTCATTAAAGTGGGGGCTAAATGTAGAGTCATGTCACTAAGCCAATTTACAACTCATGTTTGTGTCCCTACTTTAGTACATCTCCCCCTCATCTCCTATCTGAGTTCGTTCAATGCCTTAACTCTGGTTTTTATGCCATATGCACCAACCAAATTATTCTCTAGAGGGATGTCCTCCTCTTTGAGCCTTAAAATCCATCCTTGATTCAGGAGGACTAGGGCACTATCACCCTGGTCCCCCTCAATGGGGCCCAATTTTCAAGAGAGGGAAGAGACCTATCTCTCCAAAGGGAAATAAAATTGGTGGCTCTATATGACCATTGGAGGTCGGCCTAATTGGTAAATTCACCTAGTATCTCATATATAAAGATATTTGATCAATTCATTTCAATAGGAAGACTCCAAGCGATCAATTAAGCATTGCAACATTCGTTATCAAGCATTTTCAGATATCTTGAAGGGTGCATATTCTTCATTCAACCATTATGGGGAAAAATTACATCATTCATATGCAAGAATGTGTGTGTGATTAGGGTTTTGTCATGTTCATTCAATTTCATACAACATATGTGATTACATTCAAGAAGAAAAAAATCATTATCAGTTATTGCAGATTTGAGATATATATTTCCATTGTTTATTTTAGTATTTGTAATATTTCATTCAAGGTTAATTCCTAAACCAGGGTTTGACTTAGGAAAACCCCTATTCCCAACCTATTTCCCCCTTTTTTTTTGTAGGAAGTAGGTATGGAGCTACGATCTTCAGGATAAGCTTTATTTAAAAAGACAAACATATTCCCTTTTGGATGGAGAAAAGTGCAGAGGACCGATGTGACAGGCATACCAGTCCTAACATTTTAGAAGATCCTTTTGAGAACAGGTTTGAATACTCTTACATTCCTCAAATCTAGGTTTATGGATCGATCCGGCAATTGTAGCTCAATGTTCATGTGTTTTTACTTCAATTCTAGCACATTTACCCTAATTTTGACATTTTCACAATTCAATGTTGTTACTCCTATTTTTAACTTGGCAAATTTTACATTTTTTGGCCTTTGAAATCTTGTGTGCAATAATTTTCAATTTGAAAGGTCTCCTATAATCCTCAAATTCTAAATCTCCTATCTCATCATCTATTTAACAAATTAAATAAAGTTGTGGATATTTGTATTTCCACCAAAGTGAAGGAGTCATCAAATAGGTTATCCTGCTAAGTTCAACAAACAATCAAAATATCGATGGACTTGTGGATATTCTTCAAATCAACCATTATTGGTAAATGAACTAAAACACTTGATAAGTGTATGGTTTGGTCCTTTCACATAAATTATCAAGCTGTTCAGAATGTCGATAAGGAAAATAATGAGTTTCGAGTTAATACAAATTGGTGTTTTGTCCAAGAATCACAAGTTATCGATAGAATGAAGATCGATGAAGACAACTATTGGTAGTTTGGCTAAGTTGGTAAGTTGGTCTAATTTATGTCATCCAAGTTAGATACTTTTAAAACATACACAAGCTATCGAATTCATAAAGGCCACAAAATTAGGAAAGTTGTTGGTTTGTTTTAAAAGCCGCCCTTCAAACACAATCGATATTTGAAGTTATCGGCAAGTTGGCCAACTTTCACAAATCACCGACAAAGGGAGTTTCTCGTTTGTTTTCAAAGGCCAAAGAGGAGATAGTTTTAATAACTACTTCATCAAAGCATTGTGTGTAAACTCACAGTGAATGTTTTAGAAACTATCAGGCAAACTCATCTGACAAGTGAAAAGTTGGTTCCATAATCTTTGTTACAATCCTCCCGACCTGCACAAAATGGGAGCCTACAAACAGTATATGAACATTCATCGAAGCATAAAGGATATGTGACTTTCATTGAATGTTGTAGTTACAAGTGCAATGGTGAATGGGTATGCAGAACATGGAAAAATCATAGAGTAAGTAAAATGTTTAGCAGAATACCTCAAAGAAATGTCATCTCAAAGAATGGAATTGGTTTGCTAAAAATATTTTTGAAAATGTCGAGCAAATACATTCGACAGCATGCCTTATAAAGGTGTCATCTCAAGGAGTGAAATGGCATGATTGCGGCATATCCACAATGGGTATTTGAAAATGCTTTAGAAATGTTCATGAAATTACAATTTGCAGGTGTAAAGAACATGTCGCCTCAAAAGAGATGTCATATCATAATTATGGTCATTGTAGTGTATACAGAAAATTGGTTTGTTTAAAACCTCTCAATAAAATATGTTTGGCAGGTGTCAAACTGAGTTCTATAAACATTGCTAAGTTATTTTCAACCTTTGTAAAAAAAATAGGAGTTTTGGACAGGTTATAGGTGTGCTTCCAAGCATATCGATTGAAATATTTTTCTCAGATATTAAATTTGAGAATTCTCTGTTTGAAACACTTGCAAAATATGGAAGTGTAGACCAAGCACATGAATCGATTGCCAAAGCATCTTAAAGAGATGGAATCTCAAGGTATGAGGTAAATGATTGCAATCGGCACACAAAATGGATTTGTTAAAAAGGTTTTGGAAACTTTCAAGAAGATGCATGTGGCGAGTATAAAGCCAAAATCCACAATCATTGCCTAGATCATATCTACCTCTGTAAAATGAGAACTTTGGAAAAGGTTATGAACATCGACAAAAGCATAATAATAGTGGGAATTTTTATCAGATGTTGATACTGCAAATGTCTGATTGACATGCTTGTAAAATATGGAATCATAGACAACATGTGAACCATTTAAAAGATGCCTCCAGATGATACCATCTCATAGCCAGCAATGATTGTAGGATATGCTCAAAATCGAGATGTTGAAATGGCCTTAGAAACCTTCAAGCAAATGCAACATGCGAGCAAAGAATAGAATAATTGAAAAGGCACATAAATTGTTAATCAAAATGCCTCAAAGAGATGTCATCTCAATAAATGAAATGAGATTGCAAAATTTACACAAAATGGATTTGTTGAAAAATATTTAGAAACTTTCGAGCAAATGCAGTAGGTAGACACGAAGCCAAATCCATGTTGCAACCGCCCTTCATACGTGGCTTGCATGTAAAATGCAAGGGCGTATTGTTAGATAGAATTATTCAAATGTATGTCATCACATGTCGTAGTGATTGTTGGATATGTGTGTAACAAATTGAAGAGGTTTGTAGAGATGTTGCATGCAAAACATAAAATTATAAACCAGCACATACTTTGATAAAAATACCTCAAGAAGGTGTCATCTCATGGAGAAAAATGAAATAATAGTAGATTGCACACAAAAGACATGTTAGAATGAATTTAAAAGCTTTTGAGCAGATATGTCAAAAAGGCCCAAAGTCAATTTCTAGAACCTTGCCAATGTGGAGATGAAGAGAAGTGCAAGAAGTATTGACAAAATGTATAAAAGAAATGTCATGCCAAAACACAAAGCATCATCTTTAAAAATAAAGGCAACAAGGGTAACATTGTGGGAGATGATTCCACTGAATATATTTTCTTTTTAAGGTGCAAAATGGCTCAAAAATGCTCTCAAAAGGTATTATGGACATGCTACTCAAGGTGCTATGTGAGCAAGAATAAAATCATGGTTGTTTTTCCTTGAGGTATTGTTGATCCTATTGATGAGCTTGGTGATCTTGTGTTTCAATATTCAATACATTATTGACTCAAATGAATAACATTTCAACATTCTTTATGGTACACTTAAGAAGCATACCACTTGAGAGTCTTGCTACAAGAATGTTGTGATCAAAAAGATATCGCCAATAAAAAGAATGTATAGATGGATATAAATTTATCATTTAGTGAAGACATTCAACTCTTCTCACTTAATGTCATGTCAAGGTGGTTATGGGGAAATATGAACAATATATGCAATATTTTAAAATGACAAACATTCTTCTAAACATGTTAGAGTGAAGTTGAGTACATAAAGTTAGTCACATCGATGCAAGTCTCCTTGGTTTCTAAAAGAAGGTGTATTCATGGAAGCGAAATATGCTTAACAGAATAGTTGAAGTACACATGTAATTGAAGAAAAAAAATTGGCGAAAACTATTTCTTTATGTCAATAAAGATGACTAGATGATGAGACAGTCACAAAGATCAATGAAGAAGATGAAGATGGATAAGCACCTCACCATGGTCCTAACTTGAAAGTATAAGTTTCAAGTTGTGTTGTTGTAAAAGTAACTATGTCATTCATAGCCACACAACTTAGAATTTGAACTTCACTTTTGTAAAAGTTAGGTAAATCCTAACTTGTTTCTTTTTAGTTATTAGAAGTGGTCAATTGGGTAGTTATACTCAATTAGTACTTAAGGTAGTTATCTTAAATGGTTACCTAATTTAGTTATCCTAAGTGGTTATTCTCAAAAGCCTATAAATACAAGGCATTTTCATTGTAAAGAGGGACTCATACGGAGGGGAGATTCTAGAGAACTTTTGGTTTTCACACTTTATACTCAAAGCTTTTGGACTTGTATATTTTCAAAAGAATAACAAAGAATGTGTTTGATTCTTATGTCTTGAATGTGTTTATGAATTATCATTATCAATTTCTCGCATGTTAGATTGATAATCATTTTGTGTATTAGTGGAATCCATTGATTTTCAATTCCCAAATATATGTAATCGATGAGACACATCATTTCCTGGTATCTTGAATTGTATGAGTTAGTATAACTTATTTCTTTGTATGTTGAGGTTTGTTGTCCTTTCATCATCATTGCATGTCTAAAACATATCTTGTGCTTAAACCCCCTTTGTAATTGTTATTCATTATGAATCTCATATGATATTCATATGTCTACTATTGGGTTTTCATTAGTACTCTCTCTCTTTAGTTTTGTGTTTTCTCCTTTATATACTTTCAGGTTAAAAGTACACAAAAATACCAAAAAGACCCAGGGAGTTTCCCCTCTCAAATGCAAAGGAAGATTGTGGTTTCGCCACAATCTCTCCAACTATTGAATCGATGTCACTACTCTTAGACCGAATAGGGTCAAATTTGGAGAATCAATCACAGTGACAAATCTGTTCACCAACAAACTTAAAAGAGGGTAATCAATTCAAATCTAGTAAATCCAATAGAATTCTTATCCATATCCTTGCTGATTTGTGGCTATCTATTGGGTTTACCCCTCTTTTAATGTGATGGTACCTAAGTAAAAATTAGTGGTTTTCATATATCTAATTGTGGAAATCCTAATTTTTCACCATTACAAAAATAGACAACCACCTAAAAGGTATTCACTTGATAATTGGAGATGTATTTTTGCTTTGAATATTGTGGATGCACCTAGATCTATAGAAGAGTCATTAGGTATGAATGATTCAAAATCTTAGAAAATTGTTATGAGTGAAGAAATGGCAGTTTTGAAAAAGAATGATCTACATGGGATCTTCTACCATTTCCTAAAGGATGTAAACCTATTGGTTGTAAATGGGTGTTTAAGAAAATATTGGTTCAAATGAAGGTATTGAAAAGTATAAAACAAGGTTGGTTGTGAAAGGCTACTCTCAAGTTAAGGGTGTTGATTATGGTGAAATATTTTCTGATGTTGTAAAAATGACATCCATTAGATTTTTGCTCCCTATTATTACTACTTATGATTTAGAGGTTGAGAAAATGTATTTGAAAATTGATTTTCTTCATGGTGATTTGGAGGAGGATATTTATATGAAATAGCCAAAGCAGTATGTGATAAAAGATAAAGGTAATTTAGTCTATAAATTGAAGAAATCTTTGTATGGCCTCAAAAAGAGTTCTAACATATGGTACCAAATGTTTGATACATATATGTTGAGTTTAGGATTTGAGCATTCTAAATTAGATAATTATGCTTATTATAAATCTGACGGTAATCATTTTTTGTACATCTCATTATATGTTGATGATATGTTATTCATTGGTAAAGGGAAAGGTGTGATTTAGAACTAAAGTCTCAACTTGCTGTTAAATTTGAAATGAAAGATATTGGTGCAGTGAAACACATTCTTGGGATGGAGATTAGGAGAGTGAATTTAATTTTACAAAGTTTTAACATGTAGGATTGTAAACCATTATGTGTTCCCTTTATAGTTGGAACAAAATTATTTGTTTTAAATTGTCCTACATCACCAACAAAGATAGAAAATATGAGTAGAGTACCTTACCAGAGTGTAGTTGGAAGTTTGATGTATGCAATGGTGTACACTAGACAGACATTACCCAAGTAGAGAGAATCTTTCCACATATACATCTAATCTTGGAAGAGATTATTGGGATGTAATTAAAAGAGTTCAGATATTTGAATAGTACCTCAAAGTAGTTTTTGTATTATCATGGTAATTTGATAGAAGAAAATATTTTTCTTAATATTCATGTTTATGTGGATATAGACTTGGCAAGTGTTGTTGATAGAATAAGATCCACCAGTAATTATGTGTTTACTTTATATGGCAGTGCAATAAGCTAGATGAGTAAGTGATAGGATGTGGTTGCTTTATCCACTAGTAAAGAAAAGTATATGGAAACTAATCATGCTTGTAAAGAATCCATTTGGATTAAGAGATTGTGTTTAGATATTAGAATAAAATAAGGTGCAATGATAGTTTATTGTGATAGCCAAAGTGTGATCTACCTAGCTAAGAACTAGAATTTCATTCTCACACCAAGCACATTGATGTTTAGTATCATTTTGCCAGAGATATGGTCAAAGATGGTAAGGTGAAGCTGGTTAAGGTAGAGACTTTGATGAATGTTGCAAATTATTTAACTAAGTGTGAGCATAGAGAAGTTCAAATGGTGTTCAAAGTCTATGGACCTCATGGCCCCTATCAATTCACTTATAGTGTAGATACTCCCTTTTCTCTTGCAAGGTGTTTACAAGGTGCTAAAATGTTGAGAAAATTGTATCTCAACCTTGCATTTACATAAGGTTACTATTTATAGTAAGTTTTTATTTCAGCATGAATTGATCCAAAAAAATTCTCAAAGCTTTAGATTGGCTTGATAAGCATGCCAGTAAATTTTCATTGCAAGATCATGTCTATAATTGAATATATTATAGTTTCCATTTTTTAAAGTTGTGAATGAAAGTTTTGGAATCAATTTTGAAGGCTTTAGAGGCTCCAAAATGGCCTAAAAGTGTCTATAACTGGCATAGCTAGTTATAGCTTGATAAAGTATGTCATGAGCTTTTCAGTGTTTTAAATGGTTCATCAATCACAGTTGGTTCAAAATTTATGGCCTCCAAATTTTGGGTCTCTTGAA